>NC_056509.1:35286780-35294891 GCF_014905685.2 Nematolebias whitei
TATATATATATATATAAACTGATGTATATCAGCTGTTGGGCACAGAAAAACTCATATTGGTCGACCTCTAATCATAATGTTTGATAAAAAGCCATCGATGCTCTGAGCCGAGGAGAGAGAACATGGCTGCCTTGATGCTGTTGAATGAAAATGACCACTTTGGAGAGAAGGTGACTCTCAGTGGGAATGAAAAGTCACACAGCAAGTCTGTTTTCCACCCTTCTCCCATCAGTTTCATGTCAAAACAAATAATCCATATGGATTTTCTGAAAGAACAGTCTATTCAGACCTCTAGATATTCACAAAATACTTTTAAAATGAGCGTTTATCCAGTAACTTTATATTGAAACAGGCTAAATAAAGTTGTTCTCTGTGGTGAAAGTTTATGATGTGCGTCTTATCATTTATGTGTTATTAGGGAGCAGATATTGACTCACTCCACACAATGGGAAGCAATTTTAGATTACCCATCAGCTAATGGACCATAATTGGATGTAATGTTATTTCCTCCCTTTCACCCTTACACAGTGTGGGCTGACGGATAATTGGACTACTGTAATTTCTTTGTCTGTGTTTGCCAACAACACCCTTCGGCCACAACCAAAATTGCCTCAGTGAGCTTTTTCCGTCCCAAATCAAAGTCTCCAGTTATGCTTGTTAAGCAGAGTCAGGGAAGTGGAAAGAGGAAAAGCTCTGTTGGTGTCAATACCATTAGAAGTTCCTTCGGTGTGTTGATTGTGTCTTTGGATGATGAATTAGAACGTCATTAGTGTGCGAGCACGTGGAGACATATGGCTGCCAGTGTGAACGACCGTAAAACTCATAAATCACTAGTGACAACAGATAATGAATGCAGGCTGATCTGAGAGGATTGGTTTGCCCATCCCATGTATCAGTTTCTGAACTGATCAGTGAACTGATAATGACAAGACTTTTGTACACTCCGAGCTTCGTAGGACATCTGTTAATGAGATTAACGAGCTGAAGTAAAAAATTATTAACTGACATTCAAAAACCTTGAATTAAATTGTGCTTGTTTACTATATTTTAATTTACAGTATTCCCTCGTTTATCGCGGGGTATCTGTACCCTGAAGCCCCGCAATAAGTGAAAAACTGCAAAGTAGGAATAGTAGTAGTAAAAGTAGTAAGTAGAAGTTTATTTTAGTATATATATATAGATATTAAGGCATTTTAAACTCTTCCAGTATTCTAAACAATGTTTCTAAACTCTAAATGCTATAAAAGAGCACAGACTGCCATGATTTCCCTCTCTGTGCCTCCGCTGCTCTCAGCCAGCAGCAAGAGCTCATGGCCACGCCCAGTTCTCCACTCTGCACACAGATCAACTGATCAGCTGCAGGAGGAAGTTTATCCTGCAGTAAGGGCTGCACAAAGGAGCAGCAGGTGCTAAATAATGTAAAATAATTCATTTTAAATAAAAAATTCCATGCCGATCGTGCGACTCATCCATCAATCAGCCAATTGTGTGTCATATTCAATTTTATTTTGAAAAACCGCAATAGAGCAAATCCGCGATAAACGAAATGCGAAGTAGCGAGGGACTACTGTAGTTACAATCCCATAGCCTGTTATTCATTTTACGATGCTGGTTTAGCATTCACACATCCTGTTTATTCTTTCTTCTGTGCTTTTGAGCTCAAACTGCTGTATACTTTGTGATTTTTTTAACCATTCAAAACATTTAGCTCAATCAGGAATAATGTGTTCTGACTTAATATTTGTAACTTGCACTTGTTGAATAATTTACTTCTATGCACAAATGTTTTCCCCTCAGAAATGATCATGATGGCTATGTGATGCACAATCCATGAACGAGGAACAAATACAATGACCATTTAAAGGGACACCAACGACTGAAAATGACAAACACCTGGGGAGAGACAATGTGGGTCAGGTGACAGAGGGAGAAGCAGGAGCTGACTACACGATTGGAAAAACACTGGGAAAGCTGAAAACACATTTAACACAAATTCACAGAGAAAGCTAATAATCACAAGAAGACAAAAACACCACAAAACACAAGAATCCTGACAGAAATAAGTTGAGATCACTTAAAGTCTCTCAAAATCTCTGTTTTTAATGCTCTTTTTAGCTACTGTTCGGCTGATTTTAGCTTCTGTTTTGCTGATTTTCTCTTCTGTTCAGCTTGTTTTAACTTTAACAATTCAACAGATTTCAGCATTCACACTACATTTTTCCTTCTTTTCCTGTTTTTTTTTCCCCTCTTGAATTTTTTTTTATGTCTTCCTTGCCTTCATTGCTGTTTGTCAAAACATCTGGATGCCCTCAGCAAGGCAGATGGAAAGAACACTTAACAAAAAATTTTTTAAAAAGCAACACTTGTTTTTCTACCATTTTTCACAAGGTGAACTGTAAGGTCTAATACTTTTTCTGTGTACACAAAAAGACCTTTTCCTCTCAAATATTGTTTAAAAATTTCTGTAAATCTGTGTTAGTGAGCTCTTCTTCTTTTCCGAGAGAATTCATCCAGTACGCTGGTGTGGCACATCAGGATGCTGATTATACAGCATGATTATTGCACAGGTGTGCCTTAGGCTGACCACAACAAAAGGCCACTCTAAAATGTGCAGTTCTATCACACAACGCAATGACACAGATGTTGCAAGTTTTGATGGAGCATGCAGTTGGCTGCTGATTGCAGGAATGCCCATGTTCAGAGAATTTGACAGAACATCCAAATGCCCTCACAACCGCAGACCATGTGTACCCACACCAGCCCCTGTGTTCATTGCCCTTTAATGCAGTCTGCCATCTGCCCTGTACAGTGAAAACTCGGATTCATCCATGAAGAGTACACCTCTCCAACGTGCCATACACCATCATTTGTGAGCATTTACCCACTCAAGTCGGTTACGATGATGAACTGCAGTCAGGTGGAGACCCAATGAGGACGACGAGCTCCCCTGAGGTGTTTCTGACAGTTTGTGCAGAAATTATTTGGTTATGCAAACCGATGGTTGCAGCAGCTGTCCAGGTGGCTGGCCTCTGATCATCTTGGAGGTGAATATGCTGGATGTGGAGGTCCTGGACTGGTGTGGTTACACTTGGTCTGAGGTTGTGAGACCGATTGGATGTAATGCCAAATTATTTGAAACACCTTTGGAGATGGCATATGGTAGAAAAATGAACATTTAATTAATGGGCAACAGCTCTGGATGACCTTCCTGCAGTCAACATGCCAGTGGCATGCTCCCTCAAACCTCGCAACATTCTGTGTCATTGTGCTGTGAGATAAAACTGCAGGTTTTAGAGCGGCCTTTTATTGTGGTCAGTGTAAGGCACACCTGTCCTGTGCAATAATCATGCTGTCTAACCAGCATCTTGATATGCCACACCTGTGAGGTGGATGGATTCTCTTAACAAAGAAGTCCTCACCAACACAGATTTACAAAAAATTGTGATCAATATTTGAGAGAAAAAGGCTGAATGTGTACATTAAAAAAGTCTTAGATCTTTGAATTCAGCTCATGAAGGATGGGAGCAAAAACAAAAGTGTTGCGTTTATATTTTTGTTTAGTATAGATGAAGGCTGTCTTCGGTTTGGGAGACTGAGCCAGGTGTTCATGGCTTATTTCAGGAATGTATTAGTTCCGCTAAATCCCAAAAGGCATTAGTAGGGGCTTTCTGCAGAACCCTCGGGGCTTTAGAGACTGATTGTTCAGCTTGACTATAACTGAAAAGCCTTGCAGCAATATTCAAAGCAAATCAGTCCTGCACTGGAGACTAATAGTATTCCACAAGTTGCCATATACTGTTTGCATAGATGACATGCTAAAGAGAGGAACTATGGTGGAGTTCATATGCAAGCTGACAAGGCACATGAAGAATTTCCCTCAGCTGCTCAATCACTAAACTTTGTCTAATAGGATTTTGCAAATGAAGAAACATCAGGGACAAACTTTTTTTAAATTCTGCATTCCATCTATATCTCTTTTTCTCCAGAAGAAAAAAGTTCCATTCCGTTTAACGTCAGCCATCAACCCTCAGCATACATACCTTATCACTTTCTCATTTCCTCTTGTGCACATGCACAAACTTGCATGCAGGCACACACAATTTCACCTGAAATCCCAGCCTAAATTATCCTGTAACTCCAGGGGCCTGTGAAACTGCCAAATTGATGGGGGCGCAAGAGGGGATTGTGGGTAATTTTGTGACACATTTCCAGCAGCGATGTCTCTCCGGACAGATAATGGCCCACAGAACAGATCAGCAGAAAAGGCAAAGACACAATGTACTTTCTCCTCAAATACTCTAACAAACCTGATTCTACACAGATGGTTCTGAGAAGGAGTCAAAATTTTCCCCAGCAATAATAATTTGCAAAAGGTACATGAAAACTGATTGAATTCAAAACTGCTCTCTGTTTTTGCAGCTCCTGGTGTGGCCTGCAGGTGCTCCCATCCTTACATCTGTGTCTTTTTAATAAAGCAGAGGGGATTCAGCCTCTCGCGACTCATCTGAGTTAACATGAGGGGAAAATTATAAGATAAAACCTGTTATCTTGGTGTATTTTCAAATTTATTATTATTTTTTTAATTGTGTTTTGGTGTTGTTTGTGTTTTTGAGTTGTATGGATGCAAATACCTTTTTTGTATGCACCTTTGATAGGATGGTCAGCAAGGACGACTAGCACAGCATGAACTTTAGACCAGATTAAGTCATCAGTAAAAAAAAGTTTCTAAATGTAAGTTACGTACTGATTTTATACTTTTTGTGTAAACAAGAGTAGAAAGCATCGTGTTTGTATTGCCAAAGTTTTTGCTTCAACTTTTGTTGGTCTCACTTCCTCTACTGGTTCCTCCATGAACCTCTGTCCCTTTTATCATGTTCACTGTTAAACCCCTTCATCCTAAATTAAAAATCAACTAACTAAAGACAGAAAAATACAAAAACAGTCATAAAAAGTTTTGTTCTTATTAAAACCTTTTAACAACAAGCCAGGAGCAGATACTCACTATTCATTTCCGTAACTTTGCACCAGTTTGTGTTTCAGATCACTGAGAAGTTGTACTTTACAGCCAATATAAGCTTATTACTGTAACCTGTAACATATATGTATGTGTGTGTGTATACACATACTGTATGTATATCCATCTTAAGTTCTCTACCCTTGTTCAGGAATGTCTTGCTGAGTAGCTCATCAGAATGTCTTGCTTCCTCAACATCTGGCGCTGACCTTGTTGATCTGTCTTCTGGCTTCATTACTCTTTATGTACTGAGGATGTACTGCTCAGAGGATGGCACCAGACTTTGAACCCTGAACCCCCAATCTTCCCATACCAAAGTCAAAGTCATGATTTTAACCAGTGTGCCAACTCCCTGCAGTGATAGTTGCAGCAATCTCAAGAGACTGCAACATCAGGAGGAGGAGCACAAGAAATTGAGAAGTTGTGGAGTGTCAAAGTGTTGGTAGACTCAGTGGTCATTAGACCACTCAGTGCTGTGACCCCCCAAACTGGAAGAATGGCTCCAACATATCCCAGGAACAACTTCAAAGGTCTCAGTCCTAGGAACAGCATGCAGAACCCACAAGTTCTCGGGCCTCTGGTTGAGAATACAAGTTCAAAGTGGAACCGCCCAAGTGGAAGAATAGGGCAAGCTGGGTGTTTTATTCATTTGCAGACCAAACAGTCCTTAATAGTATTGTTTACACACACCTGATATATTTTTATATTATGCAGCTCTAACTCTTTTGTTGTTCTGATGCATCTTTTTTCACAACTGAGAGTTTTTTCATAATTTTCTAATATCACTTGTTTATTTTCTACCAGGCCAATTCATTATGTCTGGGCAAAGCCAGGATATAATGGGAAAAAAAAACAACAACAAAAAAAACTGGTTAGACTAATATTTATTTATTAACCTTTATTTAACCAGGCAAATGCCATTGAGATCACAGATCTCTACTGTAAGGGGGGTCTGGGCCTGAAGGCAGCCTATATGCAGGTTTTTGTTCTGTGAGAGGAAAATGGAGTACCTGGAGAAAACCCACGCAAGCACAAGAATAACATGCAAACGCCACACAGAAAGACCCCAGGTCCAACTGGGGATTGAACCCAGGACCTTCTTGCTGTGAGGCAACCATGGTAACCACTGAGCCATTTGCTGTCACATAATATGGTAAGCTGTATGTGAATTTAATCTCTTTTTATACACCATAAATCAGCTACATCCCAGTTTGGGATTTTTCTGTTGCCGCAGTTCAGACCCACCACACCAGCACAAGCTAATTATGCCAATAATAAACTTGGACATTATAAAGTTTTGCTGTACCGGTAAAAAAAGTAAAAGGTTCTGGTAGAATTTCTACAAAATATGAGCAGGGACTGCTGTGCAGAAACACAGCCTCAATTCCCAAAATGTTTGGAAGTCATGTAAAATGTAAAAAAAAAAAAAAAAAAGTCAGATTGTAGTGATTTGAAAAATGTAATAATCCAAGTTATTCTCCATGAAACACAATAAACATATTAAATGTTTGAACATTTAATAAAAATGGATAATTTTGCATTTGATGGTAGCACTTCTCAAATAAGTTTGGCCAGGGCCAACAAAAGACTAAAAATGAGAGGAACAAATAACCAGCTCCAGGAGCTGGTTCCCACTAATTAGGTAGCAACAGGTCAGTAAGAGTGGGTGTAAAAAGAGCGTGCAACTTTTTCAGAATTGAGATTGTTAAATAAAAAACACACGAGTTAAACTTGTGTGTGAGTTGGACATCATGACAAATTATCCCTGGTGTTTTCTTCTGTGGCTCAGTGCTGCAGGCCAGTTTCCTGCTCATCACACCTCTGTGGCTGACAGGTAGCGTTTGATGCACCCCCTCAGACCGCCACCCCTCAGACTGAGAATGTGAAACACGCTGAATTATTAAAAGTTCGCTCATGGTCATGGAGCTGCGAGCCCACATGTCACAGCAGCAGCAGCCTGTTGATGAGAGAAACTGACTGCAGGCTCCACCAAATCAGATACATTTGGGATGAGTTAGATGTTCATTATTTGAAAAAATAAAATAAAAATGAGGCTGTAAAATTACACAATCAATCCCCGGTTCTGCAGGAGCTATAATTTCTAATCACTCTTGTATATTGATTTTTGTTTGGTGTGCAGATGATGTTTTCAAATTAAAACGAGGCTTGTTCAAGGCTGTAAGGTGCTTTACTCATTTTCTGTTTTAAAATGTGTCAAAGAAAAGTGACTGAATCTTTAGCTTTGACACGATGTTCTTCATCTCTTCACAACAAAAGCCAGTCATGAATAAATTGTCACGCTGGGTCTGTTTAATCTCCCCCTCCAAATGAGCCTGAGGATGTTTACATAAAAATGACATCTTGTCTGTTTTTGTTGTGGCTGTTGCTAATCAAACTTTCTTGATGATTTTATCACTCGCAGCCAAAAGAAAAGAGGGAGCAATAAAACACTGCAGGAGATTTGGATCCGTTGCAAGTGTGGTGGGATGTTTTGCTTCAAAATTTGGCGCTTTTTAAAACCGTATTTTATGTACCTTTGTGATTGGATTTGGCACTTGCTGTCATCAGGGAGTCCTATCCATCACCACGGTGTCTTATCCATCATCGAGGAGTCCTATCCATCATCGGGGAGTCCTATCCATCATCAGAAAGTCCTATCTATCATCGGGGAGTCCTATCTATCATCAGAAAGTCCTATCCATCATCGTGGAGTCCTATCCATCATCTGGGAGTCCTATCCATCATCGAGGAGTCCTATCCATCATCGGGGAGTCCCATCCATCATCGGGGAGTCATATCCATCATCAGAAAGTCCTATCCATCATCGGGGATTCCTATCCATCATCGGGGAGTCCTATCCATCATCTAGGAGTCTTATCCATCATCGAGGAGTCCTATCCATCATCTGGGAGTCCCATCCATCATCAGGGAGTCATATCCATCATCAGAAAGTCCTATCCATCATCAGAAAGTCCTATCCATCATCTAGGAGTCCTATCCATCATCAGAAAGTCCTATCCATCATCGGGGATTCCTATCCATCATCGGGGAGTCCTATCCATCATCTAGGAGTCCTATCCATCATCAGAAAGTCCTA
>NC_056509.1:35294901-35299472 GCF_014905685.2 Nematolebias whitei
CATCATCGGGGAGTCATATCCATCATCAGAAAGTCCTATCCATCATCAGAAAGTCCTATCCATCATCGAGGAGTCCTATCCATCATCGGGGATTCCTATCCATCATCTGGGAGTCCTGTCCATCATCTAGGAGTCCTATCCATCATCGTGGAGTCCTATTCATCATCGGGGAGTCCCATCCATCATCAGGGAGTCATATCCATCATCAGAAAGTCCTATGCATCATCTGGGAGTCCTATCCATCGTCGAGGAGTCCTTTCCATCATCTGGGAGTCCTATCCACCATCGAGGAGTCCTATCCATCATCGGGGAATCCTATCCATCACCGGGAAGTCCTATCCATCCACGGGGAATCCTATCCATGAGGGAGATGGTTCACCTGTCAACGTACAAATCCATATGAATTTCAGAATTCAGACTTTCACAGCCATCCAGCCATGCTCTAGTTAATAACTTCCATAAAGTTCCTATAGAAGACATTCTCTACACGTCTCGGTGGACTGATCAGATGGTTTGGCCAATTATTAAATCCACTTTTTTCTTACCAAGAATCAGTAGTGATCACACCTACGTGTATTAAACCAAATAAAAGTCAGGCATATTGTGGGCAGCACAGTGGTGGTGTTTCGGACACTGTGCCCTTTGAACAATTAAGCTCTCTGAAGTTGTGCTTGTTGTGTCTGACACTGGCAGATCAGATTCATATTCTGACTATGAAAAGACTAATGTCAGAAGACTTTAATTCTTATCTTTTAAGACCTATTTCTTTATCTGATTGTCACTGAAATTTTAAACTGAAATGAAGATTCTGAAGATCTTCTGGCTTCTTTAAATGGATGATATTTTTACCAATGAGTCTTTCATTATGTCTTGAATGTGACTGCATTGTATTAAAAACAGACTGAACTGGACTGTAACTGGAGTTAAATCTGAATCTGTTCTGAACTGCATAAGAATTTATGATTTTGAATTTTGTTGTTGACTTTGATAGAGCCCTGAGATTATGTTTAGTTTGAAATAGAACACCAGATTAGAAATGATGTGAACTGAAATAGAATATTGGGTTAACTTTATACTTCGAACTGTATTCACAGTGAGCCTCCCATAATCTGTCAATAATCCAGGGATAAAGGAAAAAACGTCAGACAATGATTTAGGTTACTTTTAATCTAGTTCTATTGTAATTTATACTAATTGTTTTTATATTTATGAGCTAAAAAAATCAGTTTCATAAATCTGCCATCTGCTATCAGCATTGGCCAATGAAAAAACCCTCTAATCACTCAACTTCCAGCAGCATCTGTTTCTCTTTCATTTCACATTGTCTTGAGACTGTTTTTTTTAACCTTACGATAAGATAATTAATCACATCAAATCTGGGCTCAGTCAGTGACATTAAAGCCACGATAGAGGACACTGATGTCTGATAGCTTGGTGGGTTAACAAACAAAACCAAACCTGCAGCTCAGGGCTGTTTGTGTGCTCCAATAATATGAACTGCGGGAGGAAGAAGTGAAAAGAAACAAATCAAGGGCAATTAGAGAATATCATCACACCACACATCTAACTTTCCTCTGAGCTTGCAGCTAGTTCTTCTGAAGCTCATGAAAAGTTGATCACACTCAAGGACAAACATGACTCTGATCCAAATATCACAACAGAACCATCAGAAAAACAGTTCAGACATAAAACATCAGTTAAACAACAGGCAACATTTTTATTTTTTTAATATTAAAATTTAATATGTTTTTGCAAATAATACATAACTGGCTGATAGCTATCAAATGTCAGCAACTCTGAAATATCAGGTGGTGCAGTTTCATTCTGGTATAATTTATGTATCCTGTTGGAAATGTCACATGTAATACAGTTAGTAAGAGGACGTCCCCTGTGGTGGAAGGATTTGAAAAATTAATGTTTGTGGTTTTCTGAATTAGTGATTTTTTCTGGACTGGATCTGAACAGGGAACCATAATGTTTTTGTTGCAAGATAATCAAGTGGGTAGGAGTTACACTATGTATAAGAACAGAGGTTTTTTTTTTTTTTGGGGGGGGGGGGGGGGGGGGGGGGGGGGGGGGCAGTGTTGCAGAGGGACAAATCCTGGGGAGCGGAAGGAGCAATTTTATTCATTACCAGGTGTAATAACGGAGCCAGGGGGTGGCTAGTGGTGGTCTTGGCCACCATAGATTAATCTTCAGCCACCTCATCAACTGACCCAATAATTTGAGGAAACTATGTATTTAAACAATATAAAAACTTGAAAGCATAGTTTCCTCAAATGTTAGGGGTGGTCAGTTTAAATATATGTATGGTGGTGGCCATTTTGAATTTTGATGAGGCAACCCAATTTTCAAAAGGAAACTTTCTTGTGCCAAGATGCAGCAACACATCAAAATGAAAGTTGTCCTGACCTGTCGCTTATTTTTCAAGTTATCCAGCTCACAATGTTTACATATACAGTAGTCCCTCATTACTTCGTGGTTCATTTTTCGCGGACTCCCTTTATCGCAGTTTTCAAAATAAGATTGGACATGACACACAACTGGCTGATTGATGGATGAGCCACACGATCGGCATGGAATTTTTATTTAAAATAAATTATTTTAAATTATTTAGCACCAGTGTGTCAGAAGTTAGTGTACACTAGAGCGGTTCAAGCTGCAGGTGGTGTGCACAAAACCCCACATGATGTTAAGACTGTAGCCCTGAGTCAGCCCACGTCTGGGCCAATCCAGTCTTGTAGACAACTCATAAGTAGCCTATAAGCACATCATATATAAATAAGTTGTAAACTTTACAATCTTTAGACTGGATTAGAAAAAAAAATTGTTGAAAAGTTAAACTTGCCATTTTAGAAGTTTTACAAAATCTTTATATGTTTGAATGCATGGCTCAGTGTTTCTGCTGCTCCACAGCCCTGCTGGATCCCTGATGTTAATGTTTGACAGCTGTACTAGCTGTTCTTTCTCTGTAGCGTTAGATTCACTCCTATATTTCTACATGAATGTCTTCTTTGAGATTTTAAATATTGCCCGATTCAGCCATATTTGTTTACGTCCACAGACTGTGGCCAGCCTGATGCAGATCAGTCGCAAGCTTCCACGTGGCTTTTGTTGAATTCTGCTGAGTGTGTGCTTATATCTGGAAAACTACAGGAGAAAAACAGTTTCAAATGGCACCACTTGATAGCTAACGTACAGTTTTTTTTTCGTTTATTTTCATACTCTGAAGTGAGTACTTTTATTTGTTTCATTAACCTGTAATAAATGACATAAACACTAATCTACTAAAGTTCTACTGCAGTTTAATTCCCCAAGAAAAACAAGAAACATGCTTCACAGAACAACTTTTTCCTTCTTTATTAATTCCTTTTTTGAATAATTGACTTATTTATTGAATTTCTCCGACAAACGGGGATGCTGGCGATGAAAACGCAGCACTCAGAGCCTTTAAAGAGCGTGTCAAAGTCAGCACGTAGGTTGGTGTCAGATGAGGGAATCATGGCGTGTCAAAGGAAGTGATAACTGCTCTTCTGACAGACGAACAAGGAAGAAGATGTCAGCCAGTGACTGTGAAACAGGTGGACGTGTTCTGAGAAGGGAATCCAGCTACTATCTTACAGTTAGACAGGTCAGGTTAAATCTGTCGTGAATAGCTTCTAATTTGTTGACAAGTGAGAACTAATTCTCGTCTTCCAAAATGTTCAAACAAAACCTCTGTAATTTATTATTAACAAAATACACTTTAAATATTGATTTATCTGTTGAATGATGCTTCTTTACCCTGTTGGCACAGAAAAAATAGAGCTGATGAATTGAAGTGAACTTTCCTATATTTATGTCCACCAGTGTGCAACCACTCAGCCAGATTTAAGACCCCTCTCCTCCTCCTCTAACTCCGGTAAATCAGTAAGATTGGAAAATCATGACACACATGACAACTTGTAAAACTCGTGCAGTGATTCTGATCCAGACGGTAAAAGAAAGTAGCGTGCCAGCTGTCGTGTAGTGAGCTGACCGGAGCGCATGCTGAGCTCAGAAAATGAAAGAAAGCTGCTGGTGCCAGGGTTACTAACGTCCTCCAAAACTGTCAATCAAACAGGATTTGGTTTCTTTTGAATCGTGCACACAACGAAAATCAATTTTTGTTCCGGTCATTTAAGAACAAAAACCTTCAGTTTGTTAAAAAAAATAATAATAACATTATGTTGGACCTTATTATGATGGAGAAATGACTGGATTAGTAATGTCTGTGTGCTGCTGCCATTCTTGGCCAGGTCGCTCTTGAAGTGGATTTAATCTGAATAAGACCGAGCTGATTAAATAAAGGTTTAAATTACATAAACAAATAATATAAACCGATGGTCTGATACACCTCATCCGTTTGTCATGTCTCTCTCTACAGGTGGATGGATGGATGGATGCATGGATGGATGGATGGATGGACGGACGGACGGACGGACGGACGGACGGACGGACGGACGGACGGACGGACGGACGGACGGACGGACGGACGGACGGACGGACGGTAGATAGATAGATAGATAGATAGATAGATAGATAGATAGATA
>NC_056509.1:35299572-35319404 GCF_014905685.2 Nematolebias whitei
GAGAGAGAGAGAGAGAGAGAGAGAGAGAGAGAGAGAGAGAGAGACCAAATTTCATTTTTCCAGTTTTATTACATTCAATTTATAATATTTATATTTTGTAAATAAAAGGGCTTCAGAAGACAGGAGACTATGGGAAGCCGCAGTAGCCAAAATAGGCTCATTTATAGTGAATGTCAAAATGTGAAAACTACTTAGCGTATTAAGAAAAATCCACATATTATCTAGCTTGTCGTTTTACAGCAAACTCCATTTTTAACGTCTAATTCTGCATTTTCTCCTTTTCGAACCCAGAAATCAGCCTCCTACATCTCCTGGGTCTGCTCTGACTTTTCAACAGATTATAGATAAAATTGGCTAACATTCTTCATCCAGAACTTTCACAGAGGAGACGTGTTGCTCGTGCAAATGAGCCACCAAGCCACAGTTTCATAAAAAAGTGTCAGGTCTGTTATCAGCAGCCGTGCTGAAGTCAGCCCAGTCCAGTCATCTGCTGAGAAATCTGTGCATCTTTAGACAGACGTGGTCTCAACAATACGTAAAAATTAACATGTAGTAAATGTGAGAACACCTTTTTTTTTATGATTTCATTCATCTTTTTTTTTCCTGAACTTGTGCCAGTGACTTTGGTACCTAGCTGGAATCAAGTAATCAAGGTACATTTATACTTTAAAGAAGATTTTAAATAAAATAACGTGAAAATCACTGCATGAGGCTGAAAACACTTTACTGTTTTTGTCTGATAAATGAAGCATTAATAGGAAATAAATGGACGTTCCTACAGTATGAATTTTCTGAATTTTGTTTTCTTCGTGTCTGCATCTCTTTCGTGTCCGTACTTCATTATTCATGGCTGCCATGGTTGCCAGAGAACATGCTCCACTTTCTCCTTGCCCTCCTCATCACACATGTTCACGTTGAAGTGAAAACAATCCAGTTTAAGACTCTTTCTGTTTGTTTGTAACCCATTTCCTTTACTTTGTGGACGGTATGAGAATGAGTGGGTAACCAGGCTTCAATGTGCAGCACAGACTGCATCCAGAAAACAGGTCAATCTTTGAGACTTGTGAGGACACGATGCTGCACCTCATTATTGTTCCCAAATAAGCAAATGAATAATTCCAGCTTATCTTCAGCTGAGCCACAGTTGCCAAACCTGCAATTTTCCATTAATTTTTCTGCTGATAAAATAAGATAAAGTGCAAAAGTAGAGTAAACAACTGAATACGGTAAAAAAGTATATTTATTCCAATGATTAGCAATGAACAAAAGCGTTCACGTTGGGATGTCTACGAGCAACTTAGTACTTGTATAAAAAAACAGTTGTGGTACTTTATAACATGTTGTGGACTTTGATGTGAGAGAGTTGTTTAGTTGAAGATCGTTTGGATACAAGTCTGTAGCTTTGAGGTTTTCCAACTTCTTATCACGATATGGAGGAGGGAGGAAATAGAGTGAGTCCAGAGCAATGGGAGAATGTCTGACGAGTCTGAGGTTGTAGAGCTCTTACTGGAAAGACACGATGAGAAGAGGGTAAGTGGTGCAGGTAGAGAGTAATTCGTTGGGCTGGTGGTGGAAAGGCGCCTGGAGGTAAGTGGTTCCTTTGCAGTCCTGATAAGTCCAGGAGTAGATGGCAGGACGCACAACATATGAAGCCCAGATGATAGTATTTTTTTTAGACCAAACATTAATTGTCAACTAATCATCTGAACATAAATGTAGACTGGGAGCCCCGGCTATAAACAAAAAGGAAGGGAGAAGCCCCGAACCAGCCAGCAGTTGACCGTCAGATTCAAGCCGCTCCCTATGATCCAGGGTCTAACCCTACAAACAAAAACCGTAAACTTAAACCAAGCTGGTAACCCCCCAGTCCCAACAACAAAACAGCTTGACAACAAAACCGTAACAGATGCGACAACCACAGGCGTCTGGCGGGAGCGAGGCTGGAGAACAAAACCATCAACCATCCGAACAACTTCTCCTCAGGTCTCCCTCGCTCGTCCAGCAGGCGGAGCTTGGTCCTTTTAAACCGCTTCCGGCCAATCAGCTGTTCAGAGAGAGCAAACTGGTTAATTAGACGCACACTGACAGATGACACAGGGACACGTCACATGCAGGCACGAGGAAGTAGACCAGGGATCTCGGGTAGGAGACTCAGGAGGCAGGCGCTAGGAGCACGAGGAGAAAACGAGGCAAGTATTAATCTTTGGTTAACAAACCAAGAGAAGGCTGACAGCAACTACCAGGAGGTATGTAATGCTCCAGCAAGGAAGGGAGCTCTCCTGCAGTCCTTTATACTCCTGGAGCTCATTAGGGAGATCACCCACAGCTGCTGCTCATCGGTGCCGTCCAGGAACCAGGAACCTGGGGAAAAGCTGAATCACTTCTTCTCAGAGAGATGGCTTTAGTTTGTCAATTATTAATTGACAGCAACATCTGCTCCAGAATATTCCTTGTCAGCCTCAGCAGGGGTTTGAAGACCTGTTTAATGTAAGAGCTTCTGATCTGACTGATCAGCCACAGTTCACAGCTTTCGGGACGGGGAATTTAAAACCATGACAGCCGGACTACTGAGAACTAAAAGGCTTTTCTGACACTTTATTAAAGACCTTGTTTTTTTTTTAAACAGGCATAAATTCATTATGACTAAAGTTCCTAAATGATATTGTGATTGTTTTTACCTTTTGCTTTCCATGTTTGAGATTGGAAGCTAAGATTTTTTTTACGTTTATGAAAATATATTCAAGCCAAAATCAAACGTAGGCTTAAAATGCAGATTTATGTTAATGGTATTCATGCATGCATTCATGGGCTGCTTCACACTCGGTTCAGCAGCTGAGATGAGTCAGCTCCTCTAAGTCCAAGGTCATGGTTCTGAACCCGAAAAAAGGAAAATGCTCCTTCCGGGTCCGAGGACGAGCCTCTGCCTCAAGCGGAGGAGTTTAAGTAACTGGGAATCTTGTTTAAAAGTGACGGCAGGATGGATTGAGGTCTCGACAGCAATAATGAAGGCATTGCTCCAGTCTAATGTGGTGAATAAGCAGCTGAGCTGAAAGGCAAAGCTTTAAATTGTTGGGGACATTTACATTCAACCTTCATCTACTGACATGAGGTATGGATTATGACTGAAAGAACAAGCTCTCAGATACAAGCAGCTGAAACGAGCTCCCTCCGTGGGGTGGCCCGGCTCAGCCGTAGAGATAAGATGACGAGCTCCGTCCTCCAGGAGAGCTCAGAGTTGATCTGCTGCCCCTCAGCGTTCAAAGGAGTCAGACGAGGTGATATGGTGGGCATCTAATTAGGATTCCTCCTGGGTTTTCCAGACACTGAAAGGAAACCCCAAAGCAGACCCAGAACTGAACATTTTTTTTATTACTGGGATCCCCACTAGGAGCTGGAAGGTGTCACAGGAGAGAGGGATGTCTGGGGCTCCCCCCTGGACCTGTTGCCTCTGCCACCCAACCTTGGATTATCAGAAGAAGGTGGGAGGATGGATTTCAGTAAAGGTTTCAGTTTCAGTTCTTTAGTACGAAGCGAACTTGTGTAACATTAGGTGCTTTCGGGCCAAAGGACACCACTTCATAGTCCTTACAACCATTTGAAACCGTTTGTGTGTTGTTGCTTTTGTGCTGATAACATGGTGGCCTTTTGAGTCCATATAACAGCTTTTATTTATTATTTCTTTAATTTGAGTTGCTGCTTTAGAGTAGGCACTTTTCTAGCCTACTATAAGGGGCTCTTTAGGGCTGTAATGTGATTGGTTCATACAGAAATATACATTTATTGGCCAATTAAACTGATTGTCGATTACCCGTCTTACCCTCCGCAATTAAACTTCTGCGCACAGTGTTTTATGACATTTATGGACATTTCTACACAATATTTCCCTCTTTATCAGGCGTTTGCTGCAGCTGTTTGTCTTCGCCTTTAATTATGTCCTCAATTGAAACACAGATTGGTGAAGTCGATTATTGTTTTCCCTTCAAAAACTCCTAAATGTTATTTGTATGTTATGCTTCATGAGTCGCCATCCAACCGGCTGGGCTGCAGTTGACTGGATTTAGATGTGCAGATAATAAATCCCTGTACACTTCAGAATTGATTTGGAGTCTTCCGTCTTTCGTCACATCTTCATTAAACACCGTTAATACAAACTCATTAGAGATGATGTCATCACTGCCGTCATTCGTTGTGCCTTTTCTGTACTTTCTTTTTGGTTAATGGTTAATTTTTGTCAAATTATCCAAAAATATCCTGTTGCAGAAGTTGTCTGGCTTTTATAGATGAAATCTAATCGTTTATATTTAAAGGTCATGAATGTTTCAAACCTTATTTTGAAACTTTTGTTCTGTTTTTACTCTTGCCAGCTCCTCTCATTCTGTTCTTGCATAATAACACGTCCACCTCTTGCAGAGTAATCTGTACAAAGTCTGCTTGTTTTATGTTGCTCGTCTTTTCTCAGCATGCTCTAATGTCCACCGTCAAATTAGCAGGACCATTCAGAGGTCCGTTTTATGGATTTGTTTTGCATTTGCATAATGATGGCCCTTTTTTTTTACCTCTTTTGTCCAAATGTTATACAACCCCAACAACTTCTGAATCCAAATGCTGCACATAAATGAAGTTCCAGACCTTTTACCTGCTTAAATCTTTAACAAAAACACTTTGACCCACTTGTCTGTTTGTATTTTATGATCAGAGGCCCAACACTCCACATATTAAGTTTTAATTACTCAACTCATCTGCCAGTTTGCCTGTAAATACTCTTTTTATACAACCTTATTTCCTAATAAGTGGGCATGTTGTGTAGCATGCAAATAAAAACAAAATGCAATGATTTGAAAATGTCACAATATTGTATTCAGAATAGAACTTAGTAAATAAACCAAATGTTAAAACTAAGAACTTGTGCTCGCTTTTCAAACAAATAATGCCGTGTTGAATTTTATGGCAGCAATGCACCTCATAAAAGATGAGTAAAGGGCATGTTTGCCTCTGTGAAGCATCTCCTCTTCCTTTAACAACAGTCTATAAACAGAATGGATGCCGCATGACTGTTAAATATGCAAAACCTTCCCTGAATAAAAAATACAATAAAATAAAAAGCATATTGCTCTAAATCCTGCCTATTCTTTTATGCATTGGTGGTATCTTCTTTTCAGATGTGTGCCATAAACATTTACACTATGCACCCCCATACCATCAGAGAGGCAGAATTTGAAATTCTCTCTCCCTTTCACATTTTATTGCTCTAATTCCACTTTTTGATCATTGTTGCTGCCATCATATTCAAAGTTATTTCTTTTTCTGAAAATAGTAGATTTTGTTTGAACAATTGGTGCATTTGCTGTGTTCCATTGAGAATAAAATATGGACTTATGGGATTTGCAAGTCATTGCATTCAGTTTTTATTTATATTTTCTACAACGTCCCACTTTTTGCAAAGAAGGGTTCAACGGTGACACGATTATTGTTTTGACTGACAGCTAAAATAAGAAAATGCATTTCCAAACATTTCTAAACTGAACAATTCAACCCTAAAATAACTAAAAAAAAAATAAAAATAATGATAAAAAATCAACCTGCGGATTTAGTTTGCAGCTGAAAGTCTTCTAGGGAGATTCTAGACATAAATTGTCAGGACGAACTCACAAAATAGGATTTTAACTTTGTAATTAAAATTTCATCAAGCAACAAAGACACAAATCAAAGACTAAATGAGCATAAGGCTTAATCATCAGCTCAACAGCTGGAAGGTCAGACTGTGTATTTCTGGATTATGATTGATTTTAAGCACATCCAGTCTCAGACCATCAGCTGTGCTCTGACATGAAATTAATAGACGTGTAAAGTGCAACTTGTGACAAGCATCATCAATTAAAGGGTAATTGCCAGCTATTATAGAAGAAACACCAACAGCAGATCAAAGGAGGAACCACAGCAATTAATAACATGAAATAATTTGATAGAAAACCAGTGGAAGAAACTGACATAGATCATTTATGCACCGTTTATTCTGTTTAGGAATGCTTGTGTCTTTGCAGGATGCTTTTAAGCATTCAGAGTCTTTTACAACGTTTGTTTTTATGAATCACCTCAGGTTTTATGTTTCCCCAACACATTAATAAATCTGGCTGTTTCTCTCCTCATTGTTTCCATCCACTGCCCTTAAATCACACACCTCCTCTGTTGGAATGTAGATGAACCATAACTCTCTCGTAACGGGCTTCAATTTCCTCAGTCACTGTTTCAAAACCTCTCCTCTCCTGCAGGAACCAAATGAATAGTTGGTTAAAGTTAATACGCAGACTGTTTTCCCTTTAGGCCTAATTTT
The DNA here is from genome assembly GCF_014905685.2 of Nematolebias whitei. Classification (NCBI taxonomy): domain Eukaryota; kingdom Metazoa; phylum Chordata; class Actinopteri; order Cyprinodontiformes; family Rivulidae; genus Nematolebias; species Nematolebias whitei. The sequence goes on from NC_056509.1 coordinate 35,305,904, forward strand.
ATTGCTGAACAATTCCAGTCTTGTATGATAATGCTCGACAAAGGCATTATGAGTGCTGATTCTTTTAGAGGAAAACGGGGAATTAGTAAATTCAATGCATTTATATAACTCTTTTCTAGTCTTGTTGACCATTAAGAGGGCTTTTACACTTCGACACACATTTATTCAGCTGTTCTGTTTTATTTATGTTAAATATATTTGTGCAGCCTTGCAGATGCAGCTCAGAGTTTCTTTTTCTTCCTGCTTTCAAATCTCATGATTGAAGACAGCCCAGAAATTCCCAGAATTATTTAAGTCAAATGACGAATAGAGCCAAGGTCATTTTGTTTGAAGCTTTAACCAGGCAGAGAGCAGGGATGTCTTGTGATTTATAAAGACGATCCCAGAAAGTTTCTCCTGAAACTGGCTGAAATCTGTGTGCATGAGCCACGAGTCCATCCATCCGCTGTATCAGGTGACACTTTCATTTTAGCTGTCCCTTCAACCTTTGACTAGTTTTTCTTCTGGTATTTTTCAGCCCAATCTTGACATTTTGGCTTAGTGTCAGGTGTTAGACTCCCCGAGCTTCTCTTTGAGCACTCGTCACCGTGTAGTTTCATTTTTTTAATACACTGAGAGTTGCAGTTCTGATGCTGGAAGGCACTGTCTTGTTGTTACTATGGCATTTAAATTGGCTAAAATCTTGCTAGACACGGATTCGCTCTATTGCGATTTTTCAAAATAAGATTGGACATGACACACAATTGACTGATTGATAGACGAGCCGTACGATTGGCATGGAATATTTATTTGAAATAAATTATTTTAAATTATTTAGCACCTCCTGCGCCTCTGTGCAGCCCTTACTGCAGGATAAACTTCCTCCTGCAGCTGATCACTGAGATCAGCTGATCTGGTGCAGAGCGGAGAAGTGGGCGTGGCCAAGAGCACTTGCAGGTGGCTGAGAGCAGCGGAGGCACAGAGAGGGAAGTCATGACATTCTGTGCTCTTTTAGAGCATTTAGAGTTTAGAAACATTGTTTAAAATATTGCAAGAGGGTGGGAAGTGTTTAAAATGCCTTCATATATATATATATATATATATATATATATATATATAAACTACTACTTACTACTTGCACTACTATTCCTACTTTGCGGTTTTTCACTTATCGCGGGTCTTCAGGGTACTGATCCCCGGCGATAAACAAGGGACTACTGTATTCATACATTATATATTAAGTCTTTATAAACCCTTCCCACACTCTTGCAATGTTCTAAACTCTTAAACCTACTTATTTTAACAACATACAGTACTTACATGTAGCTACTAAATTTTACTTACAAGGGCTCTGCAGAACAACAGCGGCTCGTTTCCATCCGGCTCGATAGATGAAAAAAGTCCCGGTGCAGCATGGTGAAGCCCCATCCAGCTCCATGTGCTGCTGCTCCAGGTGCAAGGCTGCCCAGGATTTAGTCCACCACCTCTGGCTTAGTCTGGACCAGCACCGCACGACCAGAACCAGGCTGAACCCCGCAGCCGTCAGTCACCTGCAGATCCCAGGATCCGGGTCACACAGAGTCCAGATCAACTGCAGCAGCTACTCAGCAGTGAAGATACAACTTGAAGGATGAGTTCCGCTTCAGATTTGTTTTTGACTTACCCGCCAGTCCTGTGAGCTTATCCTTACAGAACTTCTGACTTTGTGTTGCAAAATGTTCCCTCCATTTGCAGAAAGCAGCAGTTGGAAGCAGTGTTGACTTCTGGGAAGTGAAATGATGGCTTCTGGGTAACGTAGTTCTGTACAATGACAAAACAATGAAGGCTTAATAAAAGAAAACTACAAAATAGCAGCACATTTTAATTTAATTTAATTTATTTATTTGGAAAATATTATGTACAGTACTGTACATCCACAAATTGCAATAGAGCGAGTTCGGGAAAGTCGAACAGCAAAGTAGCGAGGGACTACTGTATTTAAATTTGTATGTAAATATTTGCAAATTCATTAGTCACACCGTACTTAAACTATTTAAAATATCATATGTTGTATGTTTGATTGATATCTTACCAATAATGAATTAATTCAACCTTTACTTTATTTTATTTATACATTTTAGTCTTGATGAGTCACGAGGACTCATTTTCAATAGAGACCTGTTTTAAAGAAAAAACACAGATGAGGTAAACACAACAATAAAACAATCATATGAAAGGAAAAGTAAATAAAATAATTGATATAAAACTATATGATAAACAAGTTACATTTTAAAATGGTGTAAAATACTGTTTTATAATGTAGCTTGTTTTTTTTATTTTGTTTTATAACCCACAGATGATGAAAAAGGTTTACAAGGTTTGTAATTGTAACTAGAACTGTGATCAAGTCAAAGTTGTTGTTGTTGTTTAGTTTTGGCTGCTCCCTTCTTCAGAGGTCGCCACAGCGAGTGAGCTCACATGAAAGATTGGGTGGTTGTTTCACGCTGGATGCTCTTCCTGATGCAACATGGGCTTGAGCCTCAGGATTACGAGACTGCGGCACTGGCCAGTGGTCCACCACAATATCTGGGTGACGTATATTAGCTGGAATCCTCAGATTATTTTTTTTAAGCATAACTCATACATTTTGAGAAATGAGCATTAAAAACAACACTCTTCACAACACTTTAATGCTTGAATTTGGGTAAGAGTGTGTGTTCTGTTAATCTCTCTGGTTACACCATAATCCCAAGTTTAAAAACACGAGCAGTAACACAGTCCTGCACTCACTCCAGGCATGTATCACTGTTTCCCAGCAGGAGAGGATCTGCAAGTTAATTAGTCATTGTCGAGCGCAGTGCTTGGACGGCTGCTGGCACGGCTGTGTGCCAATGTGCACGTGGAATTGTTTTTATTTGCACCTTTCAGCATCTGAAATGGGGTTCTTGTTTGTGTGGGAGGTCACATCCTGCAGACTGAAGCCTATCCTTCATAATATTACACCACACTCTTCTAATCTCATGGACGAGCCTCTGCTGAATTAACGTCTGCCTAAACAAAAAAATTGATTTTGTCCTCTCTGTTTGAAAATTGTTCCCTTTTCTGATTCTTTCTGCTAAGTACAACATTTTTCTGCTTTTTCTAACGTATTTCTGCTTATTTCAGCTTGTTGTGCTTCTTTCAGATTATTTCTGCAAGTTTCAGCTTTTTCTATTATTTCAGTTAATATTTAGCTGTTTTTAAGCTAATTTTATCATTTTCAGCTAATTCCACGTTTTTGCACTCCTTTGAACTTTTTTCCAGCCTAATTCAGCAAAATTATGCTCCCTCCAGTTTCCTTCTGGTAATTTAAGCTTCTTTCTGACTTTTTAGCTACTTCTTAGCTGTTTTATGCTAATTTCAGCTTCTTTCACATAATTTCCACTTTTTATGCTCATTTCTGCTTCTTACAGCCTAATTTGGAAAACATGTTCTTTCTGCTTTCTTCTGCTAATTTAAGCTTGTTCTACATTTTCAGCTTTTTTGTGTGTATATTTTTAGCTAATTTCAGCTGTTTTCAGATAAATTCAAGTTTTTCTTGGTAATTTCTGCTTCTTTTAGCCTAGTCAACTTCTTTATGCTATATTCCAGCTTGTTATGCTCCTTGCAGCTTTTTTCTGCTAGTTTCTGTTTATTTCTGATATTTCAGCTACTTTTTAGCTGTTTTGTGCTAAATTTAGCTTTTTCAGCCATTTCCACATTTTTTTAGCTCATTTCAGCTCCTTCCACTTCCTTCTGTTAGATTAAGCTTCTTTCTGCATTTTCAGCTACTTTTCAGCTTTTTAAGTTATTTTCCTCATTTTTGTGTTTTATTCTGCTTATTTAAACCTAATTCAGCAAATATGTGTTCTTTCTGGGTTCTTTTGTGCAGCTGTGGCTGAGTGGTTAGAGCAGTTGCTCTCCAATGCAAGAGTTGGGGGTTCGATTCCGCCAGCGGTCACGTGTCGAAGTGTCTGAACCCCTCATTGCCTCCGATGTGTGTCCCATCGATTTTTGTCCTGACATGCTCCGAGTGGGGTCGTTGTTGGTTCAGGCTAATCCTTCATGTTCAGGATTATCTCTCTCTGACACCATGAAATCATACAGTTTACCAAAGACAACAGAATGGATCAACACCCAGGTGACTTCAACAAGACCAGCAGCTAAAGCTGATCCATGCTAATCTGTCCAGTGATCGACGGTGTAGAGATGTGTTCGGCTGTTTTATATTCTGTCCATTAGTCTTCATTTCTTTCCTGGAAGTGGAGGAGAAAAAAATAAATTTAAGCAAAACAACAGAGATCAAGAAACTCCCCTGAAGTGTTTGCACTAGCCCACGGTTGTGTGTGCATATTCATGTCAACGGCGAGGTGAATTGACTTCCTCTCCACTTTCTGTCTCACCAGTCACCAATAAAGTGACAAACTGTCATGTGTTTTTATCCCTCTGACAAAGTGAAGTACCTCTCGAGGTGCTCTTATTTTATTTTTAATGCATTTTCTTCTAATACACATAACAGTGTAAATAGCTGCACAACCCTGTTGGTGCAGTTTTTGATTTCCAGCCAGGTTGTCGACTAGCCTCAGAGAATGAAGCTGGGCTGCTGGGAACCCGCTACATAATTTGGATGTTGTTTTTTGTCGACAGCTGTTTCATGATAATGTGACAGGCTCAGACTCCTACCGCCCATTTCATTGGGATTGGATAAATTATTGCTCCACACTCCTGCGCTCACTCCAGGCATGTATCATTGTTTCCCAGCAGGAGAGGATCTGCAAGCTAATTAGTCATCGCCGAGCGCGGTGTTTGGACGGCTGCTGGCACGGCTGTGTGCGAATGTGCACGTGGAATTGTTCTTATTTGCACCTTTCAGCATCTGAAATGGGGTTCTTGTTTGTGTGGGAGGTCATATCCTGCAGATTGAAATCTATCCTTCATAATAATATTGCACCACACTCCTCTAATCTCACAGAAGACGAGCCTCTGCTGAATTAACGTCTGCCTAAACGAGAAAATCGTGGCTAATTTAAAAGATCTCATTTCTTGGTAGACGTTGATATGGAAGTTGTGCTCGGTGTTATAAACCAATGCTGTTATTGCGAGCGTATAGCCCCTAACATGCATAATAATAATGTGCTGGAGGCCTGGCAGGTGTTTATTGCTGGTGCCTGAAAACTTGTGGATTTATTTGGGGGGAGTTTTCTCTCTTGCTGCTGCAGTTTTACTTTGGAGCCTGAAAGAGTTATTAGTGTTTCAGCAGAGCATGATTTTAATGATCTAAACTAAAAGTACGGTATTGTTTATTTGAATATAACGAGTATCATGGCCGTTTGGATTGCCGTTTCTTTTTTAAACTCGTGAATTTGGCGATTTTTATTTTGTGAGTCTGTTTTGTGTCTTGGCCTATTCATCGCAGGTTGGTGTGAGGGTGGATGGTCTCTACACAGAGCAGGATCTTTGGATCTACCCCACCACCATGACTATTTCTCATCTTCATATAAACACAGAAAGACTCAGGGCAGAGAGATATCGAATGCCCTTTTCTTTGCTCTCCAAAGATTACCTGTCAGCCTCGTCATGGTTGGCTGACGCGGACATCGTTTCACTTTTGCCTTTGAATGTGGTGTTTGAGTCGGTGTGTGTTCATTCACCACTGCAGTCGAGGCTGGGCGACATTCTTTATGTACATCTTCAGACCATTACCACCCTGCTCTCTTGGTTACAAAAATTGAATGGGTGCACAACGGTGAGCGCCGGCTGCTAACGTTGCACAGCAACCTGCAGCCTGTAAAATGATGGTACTGCACTTTGGTTCAGCCATGAAACCGCACCATCATATGTCCGAGTGCACAGAAAACAAGCACATTTACTAAAATGTTGAAGATGCTTCCAAAATCCAGCTTCCGTTTCCTGAGGCACCTCATGGCTAAAGCCAAAGCTCGTGAATCGAGATGACAGAAGCGCTCTTCAGTGTTCGTCTGCTTTGTATTAATGTGGCGCTACCGAAAACCCAAAAAAGCATTAATAAAAAGCAACTATCTGAAGAAATATCTCAAAAATACCTTTTCTGTCTGAAATGGAGGTCAAATCCACACATATTTCATAAAGACGTGAGATTACAACATTTAACTTGCAGTGTGACCAGCTTATTGTCTAGATAGAAACCAAACAACAAATCATTTGTGTTTGATAGCCTCAGTGCGAGTGTGCACGGCTGTAGCAGCTCGATAGATTGAAGAAAACACCCAACAGCACTGAGATGCCTAAATATTTCAATTTGCTTTTATGAAACAAGAACAAAATACATCATTGCCACTTATTGTGCATTTTGTATCTGTCTCTATTGGATTCTCTGTTCTTTTTCTCCCATTGAACAATTTATCTGCAGGGTGGCGGTCTCAGGCTCTGCGTGCACCGGGCTACTTTTTCATAAAGAAATCAATCCAAACAACATTTTATTCTTTCATCATCAGTGCACTTATTCTTTTTATTCACTTATTTTGTTTTGTGCTCTTCATTGGCATGCAGCATCAGAGATAGGAGGCCGGGTGAATGATGGCCCGAGTCGCAGAGTCATTCAGAAATAACGTTTGCGTCTGGAAAGCAGGACTCTGGGGTGCGGTGGCTACTGTCTGGACACAATGTTGAATACCTGAAAATGAAAACCATTGATTTTACATTATTCTTTTGTTGTTTTAAAACGTGCAATGTGCAAAACAGGGACTGTTAACTCAGGGGAGGTTGCAGGAATGCAGGATGATTTCTTTTTGTCTTCTGTGCCTGTTTCCCAGCATGCACCGTTCAGCCTGATTAACTGTTGCAATGTCCCTAAGGGGTTTAAGACATTTAGTCTTTATGTAACACACACACATTTACACACAAATATATTTTAAAAAAATCACAAAGACCCAGAAAAAGTCTTCACATTTTGCACAAACTTTGAGATGGACCTTATTATTATTTCATGTATAAATCCAATCTGTGTCGTGTATAAAATTTTCAGATGATACTGTGGTCATGCGTTCGGGAAGAACAGAAGGAAGAGTGCAAGAAACTAGTGAGTGTCTTTGTGGTGTGATACAAACAGAAGCAGCTGCAGAACATTACCACTAAGACCAGAGATGGTTGTGGACTACCAGAGGCTGAAACCTGTTTTAGTGGACGGAGTAAAGACAGAGGTGTTTGTCTCTACAAGTATCTTGGTCTGCAGCTGGATGAAAAACTAGACTGGTCACAGAACACTGACCTCTTTATAGGTCCAGAGCAGGCTGCACTTCCTGAGGAGACTGGAATCATTTAACCCCTGCAGGAAACTTCTTTAGATGTTCTATCAGTCCCCAAGCACCAGGTAATGGGGCCGTCACAGACTGATAAGGAGGGCTGGCTCTGTGGTGATGGTGGTGGCAGAGTGAAGGACTTTAGACCAACTGTTGGTCATTATGTACAATGCGTCACCCTCTGCACATGGCCATCACCTTTGTTATCTTCTCCAGCAACTAAATCCTGTTCCTCCAAGTCTTCCAAGAACTCCTTGTTCCTTGTGACTTCGCCCTGTCATCATCCTGTTCCTTCAACCATCCAACATCACCCTGAATTAGAAACTACCCACATGCTCCTCTCTCCAACGATACTCACCTCCTCTGGATCATCTCCCCTCCTGTAGTAAACCTAAAACCTCACCTCTCCCTCCTCTGGCTCCATCTACAAACACAAACACAGTAAGAACAAGATACAGTGATCATCCAACCTGAAGAACCACAAATACTCACCTTGTCTGTTTTTCCCTTCCAGCCCTGAACATCACCAACACGTAAATAAAAGCACTTATCTTTTGTACACCTGACTGTTTCCTCCTCAATCTGCTAACTTGGGGTCAACATTGACTAAAACCATAAGAAGCATCAGGCTGCTGTCTCAAAGCTGCTCCACAGACTCAGGAGATCTTCATACCCAGAGCTGCTACACTGTACAACTCCACACTGAGAGCAGAGGCTGGTAGGAAGAGACCATACACAACCATTGTACATTTTTAAGCAGTTTGATGAATATAGTTCCTTAAAGCCATTGTTACTTTACATTTTAATATGGTAGCAGGTATTTAATGTATATTACTTTGATTCAATTTAAACATTCCCATTTAGATTCTCCCACTGGGGTCTGTCTATCCTTCTTCTTCACTGCAGCTTCAACTGGATTATTTTATTTTAGGAAAAGGTAACTGGTGTTCCAATTTCTTTCTGTCTTTCTTCAATATTTTATGTTTTAATTTATTTATACATGTTTTTTTTAATTATTATCATTAATATTTAACCTTTATTTTACCAGGCGGTACATTAAAAATGGTTTGTTTACAGTGCCAGCCTGGCAAAGAATTAACTTTTAGTTTCCACCCTCACTCGTGACGTGCACTTTTTGTTCATTATAGTTGCAGCTTCTATGTCTTCGCTGTATTCTATTCATTTGGAGCAACGCATTTTCAAAAATGACAAAAATTTTAACAAGTCATTAATCGCATCGTGACAATTTAATTTCTTGGTTTGCTCATTTGCAGATCAGCTGTAAATTCATGGTGTTTAATCCTTGTTGGACCCATCAGCTTCGGTTCATAAACTAAGATTAATGCATAAAAAAAGCACAACAATATTTGAATTTTCCACTTTAGGATCTTTTATGTATTTAAATGTATTCGCTTTGTAAAGCCGTTTTAAAAATTACCAACAAAGTTGTTTTGAGCCCAAATTACAGTGGTGGTTGCTTCGTAACATTTCCATTTAAATGCCAGTGTTATCACATAAAGGACAATGAGACAGATGGTGGGACATTGTCCACAAAAAGCAACATTTTTACTCCATATTCTGTGCAAATTGCTTGAAGCCCATACTTATTTTTAATAGTTTGAATCGTCTGTTTACAGCGTGACAAAAAGGAAGCACAACGTGGCTGTAAGTAAGGATTTTAAGGAATAAAACAGTCCCTCATGAGTTTTGTTTTATTTCCCAGCAGTCATGTTGCCCCTCTTCTTCCTCAGCCAGTTTGGCTCAATTAAATGTGATGAATAAGAAACGGGAACCTTTTACAGTTGTGATGACGGAGCTTTAAGGAAATAGTTTTAACTCTGTCATTTAACTCTTCATATCAAAGCAGCAAAAAATATACGAGTTTGTTAAATCACCATTTCACATGAAAATAGTGATAGAAGTGATTAGGAGAGCAACGTTTAAAGAGCAGCACCCACACCATAAACTGCTCCTTTTTCCTATTTTAGACAATTTAATGATATTTGACAACATCAAGCCAGACATGGACCCTCAGGATTGGCTCACCTCCCTTCATCTTATGTCTGTGTTGGGAAAAAGTTGTAAAAATAACAGATAGTACCACAAACAGAAACATTTTCACAGTAGACTGGAGTTAGTAGCAGGAGCAACGAAAACTCAAAGTACTATTATTTTCACAGCCACCCCCCACACCCCACCTCTATATAAAGTCAGATCCACCCACTGTGTGATTCACTGCACAGATGATTTCTCACACTCTGATCCAGATCACGCTGAAACAACCTTCTGAGATTACTCAAGAGGAACAAAACATGCCAGCAGGAGCTTTGTGAACTTCACCAAAGTGACAAAAGAGGCTGTGATGAACAGAACTGCAGAGAAAAGAAACATCTGGATTAAATATTTTGAAAATTATACCTAATAGAGCTGTCGTTTGTGGCAACTTGGTGCATGACTTCCTGTTATTACCAGGAGCCAGTTAAAGGTAAAAACAGCAGTTCAGTGAAACTAGTAAAGTCGGTCACATTCATTATGTGAAACTGTTTATTTTATTCACTGTTTACCCCCAAAATAAACTTTCATAGACAAAAAAAGAGACTGGCCAGTTGTTTCACTCTTTACAGATGTAGATTTTGACACTTCCGTTTACACTTTGGGTGCTTTTTGTTTTTCACCTGTATTCACCTCTCTGTATTTTTCTGTTTTCTTATCCCTTTTAAAAATAACATCTGGATATCTTGGCAGTTTTAGTTTGGGACTGCCAGTTTTCCCAGTTTAATTATTTTTTTTGTTGTATTCTTTTTTTCCCCCACATTGTTTCCTGATTTTTCAAAGTACCATGTCCAATAAGCTTAAAAATATAAAAAAGTGAAGTCAGGTCATCTGGATGAATTCAACTTAACTTTCTGGATTCATTTACCTGAATTTTTTTAATCCCCCACATTAAAAACGTTACCAGAACCACATTCTTCCACCTGCGTAATATCACTAAAATGGGAAACATCTGATCTAAAAATGATGCAGAAAAACTGGTTCATGCATTTGTCACGTCCAGACTGGACTATTGCAATGGTTTATTATCTGGGTGTCCAAATAATTCTTTAAAAAGTGGTCAGTTAATCCAAAATGCTGCTGCCAGAGTCTTAACTGGAGTTAGTGGGAGAGATTATATCTCTCCAATTTTAGCTTCTCTCCACTGGCTCTCTGTCAAATCCAGAATTGAATTCAAAATCTTACTTCTAACCTACAAAGCCCTCAACAACCTAGCTCCACCTGATATTACAGATCTGATTGTTCCATATTTTCCTAACAGAGCACTTCACTCTCAGACTGCAGGTTTACTTGTGGTTCCTAGAGTTTCCAAAAGCAGAATGGGATGAAGAGCTTTCAGTTATCAGGCTCCTCTCTTGTTGATCCAACTTCCAGTTTCTGTCCGTGAGACTGACACATTGTCCAGTTTTAAGACTTTCCTTTTTGATAAATCCTAGTTAAGATTGGCTTGTTATGCTGCCATAGGAAATACTAGAGGACACATTTCCTTAAATGAGTTGTTAAAATTTAATAGTTTTCATTGGATATTATTTCTATCTTAACATGTGATTCTTGACCTGCCATTGTGTTTCTGTTCTTCTCAAACCCAGCTAGCTGAAGTAGATGGACGTTTGTCCTGAGCCTGGTTCTGCTAAAGGTTTCTTCCTCATGAGGGAGTTTTTCCTTTCCACTGTCGCCTTCATGCTTGCTCAAGATGAGAGTCTGTGATGGAGTTAAACTCAAAGCAGTCTGCTCCTCAGATAAACAATGTTAAATTATTATTTTTATATATGAATGTTTCTGTTCAGTGGCTGAGATGACATCTGTTGTGACTTGGTGCTATATCAATAAACTGAACTGAATTAAATTGGATGATTGAGCATGCATCAGGACGTCCAATAAGCTTCCTCATGTTAAATCTAAAGCAGTAACTCTAATCAAAAACGTCAACTTTTTAACGACGCAGCACAGACAGCAAACGCCGGAGCTAAATAAATTACTGCGTCTTTATTAGTGTCAAAGTAAACACGCAGGATTCCTTCCAAGTGCTCGAAGTTTGTGTTTTCTTGAAGGCGAAGAGTAAAACTTCAGGTTTATGCTTTGCTGCTTTGTGACTGAACGGGTGAATGGCTCGTCTTTGCCTGGACTGAAACAAACATATTTATTCTAAAGGTCATTTACTGCCGGCAAAACAATCCAATTTTACCAAACCCTGCCCTTTTTTCTTCCTCTCCACTTCCACAACAAACACACCAGGATACACACTCAGACATGTACACAACTGGCAAGATGACAAAAATACAGATAGATTATGTTCGTGGCAGATGTACCTGGAGGAAAATGTCAGTGTCAGAGATATAAGAAGAAAATAATTTGTATTTTCTTCATGATGATGAGTATATCTACAGAGTGAGGACCGGATCACTGAAGTTGTAACAAACTCAAAACATTGGGGGAAACATTTCATGCAGGAAGAGTCCAGATGAAGTGACTGAACCAGACAGAGAAGATTTTTATTTCCATCGCTGCACCGTTGCAGTAAAGGACTAAAGGGACTGGAAAGCTTGCTGCCTGAAGTTGTTTTGTTTTTCTTACGTCTGACTCACTTCCTGTCTGAATGCATCTTAACACAAGCTCAGGTTTCCAACACTCAGTGTGCTCGGCATAACTCAGAACTTTTCCGCTCTAAATGAACACGGCTTCTCGTTAAGTCTTGACAAATAGACATAAGGTCACCTAATGAGCACGGAGTTGCATCTATTTGCCGCCACTCATATTCATTTGGCTAATTTAAACAGGAGAGCAGCTTTAATGAGGGCTGACATCTTCCAGGATTTGCACCATGCTGCTGAATTTTCGAGGCTTATGCTTCACTTGCTCACTTCCTCTTCTTCCTGTTTCTTGAGTTTATGATAAACCCCTTCATTGTGCCGCTTGGTCTTCAACAATCCATCCTGTGCCGACTGTAACGAGTTACACGTCTGCTTGAGTGATGGGAAATGGGCCACACTGATGTAACGGGTTCAATTACAGCATGAGATGCTCAAACTGAATACTAACCAGGCGGCTTCTTCACGAGCGGAGCAAGAAAAATAATCAATATATGTCATTTAAATCCAGAGCAGGACCTTATTTTCTATATGTAGCATTTCCAAATGAATCAATTAACTCTGATACTTTGAATCCAGATTCAAACCTTCATGTGAGGCCATGTTTTTTTTTGACTGCGCGGCTCCACACTGAGCCTCGACCTGCAGAATTATTCAAGGTGGAATGGATTCAAATGGCCCGCATGAAAAGTGGCCCATGCTTGACGCAGATACATCGCAGAATGAGAACGCCAAGTAGGGCAGCAGCTGGCGAAAAAAGAAGAGGATCCAAGCGGAATAAAGAGATCCAGCTCCGAGCCTCGACCCTGGAGGAGAGCGGCGCCGCGAGGACACCGTCCAATAATTCACTCTAAAATCTCTCCTCTCGCTTTCGTGTTCAAGCTGTGTAAAACCAGCAGCAACCAGTACACTTTAAAGTTGAGCATGTCTCATGTTTTTAACATAATCAGTAACTTTTTGCTTGTTTATTTTAGTCTGAGATAAAATTAGAGCTCAGTTCTAAACTTTGGACTGTCTTGAAGAGAAATCCTGCTTTTAGATTTTCACCATTAATCAGTAAAATAAAACAATAAGATTAGTTTGTTGAAGTTATTTATGTAATAACTTGATTCCATCGCGTGTTCAGATTAGTCTGATAGTTCCAGTTGTGCTTGTGTTTTTTTTTCTCCGTTCAGTGATATTTAGTGTTTTGTTTGGATCATAATGCATATTAATGAGTAGTAAACAAATAGAGTTCATTGGGTTCTCAGAGGAACAGGACGTGTTGCCAAGAGAACAGCTTTCATAAAAGCCGAGTTCTCAACACTCAGAATACTTCTGCTGTATTTGGGGTTTTTAAACCATTTAATTTTGGTGTTAGATGTTTTTTTTATTCCTTTGACGCTAAATATTTTCCAGATGTAAAGTGTCAGTGTTAGACAGGCAGGTCAGTGACTGTCTGCACTAACTGGCACAACAAAAAAATATACAGTAGTCCCTTGTTTATCGTGGGGGATCTGTACCCTGAAGCACCGCGATAAGTGAAAAACAAAGTAGAAATAGTAGTATAAGTTGTAAATAGTTTATTCTAGTATATATATATATATATATATATATATATATATATAT
>NC_056509.1:35319804-35372647 GCF_014905685.2 Nematolebias whitei
TATGTATATGTACAAAGTATATGTATATATATATGTACATATATATAAATGTGTTTTAAACCCTTCCCACACTCTTGTAATATTCTAAAGAGTGTTTCTAAACTCTAAAAGAGCACAGAATGTCAAGATTTCAGCTCTCTGCCTCCTTTGCACTCTGTCAACCTGTCGCTCTTGGCCACGCCCACTTCTCCACTGCAGAGCGGAGATCAGCTGATCAGCTGCAGGAGGAAGCTTCTCCTGTAGCTTGGGCTGCATATAGGTGCTAAACAATTAAAAATAATTCATTTTAAATAAAAATTTCATGCCGATCGTGCAGCTCATCCATCAATCAGCCAATTGTGTGTCATGTAGTCTTATTTTGAAAATCTGCGATAGAGGGAGTCTGCGAAATACAGACCGCGAAGGAACGCGAGACTACTGTATACATATATCAGAAAAACAATTAATCTGGTGATTTTTATCAGAGTATTGTGAAAAGTTGATGGCAAGCCTAAAGCTGTTTATTATTTTATTTGGATTTCCTACTTCAGCCAGCAGGGAATGTAAAACCACCTGCAGCTTGAAAACTCTCAGATCTTGCAACAAATTTATTGAAAATTATTCCTCAAATTTTATCTTGCTGTTTTTCTCTTATTTCAATATGTTTACAATTTACTAAAATCCTTGAAGTATTTTTTGCAAGACTTAACAAAAAAGACGTAGGTCACACTTTTATTTTTATTTTTGAAAATAAGAATTCATGTGAACATCTGTGGTTTCACACAGAGTTGTAATTTCATTTACTGTAATTCACAGCCTTTTTATTTAAAGTCATCTTTTTTACCCTAAAACTCTCTAAGTGGCCTCTACTTTTAATGTTTAACTGTGGACTCGTTTATTTTTCAGCTGCTACGTCTCATCTGCTGAGCATCCCACTGACTCAGACTGATGACTCAGATGTCTCTGCTCATGACATCCACAGTCTGGTTTGAAAGCTGTTTTCAGCCTCGTACACGGGCTCAAATAGTCAAAGGTTTATTATGCAACAAGAAGGAACACCAGGCAGAAACATGTTGTCTTCTACAGTAATCTATTTCCCTGTTTTAACATATGAGAGTATGTGAGTTGGCAAAGTTTCATCTCAAACATGAATGAAATGGAAAGAATCGTCCAACGCTCTTATTCAGCTCCATAACGAACGAACTGCTTCGATGAACTTTGTTGTGATTGTTGCCAAGAATCCAAAGTTATGTCTGCAGGATCTGAGTAAAAACAGGTCAGGAGATTCGTTTAAAATCCCCATCCATCATTGGGAGTACGAATATGCGGTGCTTTGACTGTAAGATAATTACTTGAACTAAAACAGGTCAAAACTGCTGATCTTCTGGGACTTTTAACCTCTAAAGTGTCATCATGTAAGCATGTAGGTGTAAATATCTGCAGCATGGCAAAAAGACTGCTCTAAAATATCATGTACGTTCACTTCTGCATTACTTGATGCTTTTATTATTTTATATGAAGAGCTGTTTCTGCTATCAGTGTTGGTTATAGTCAGGATTTAAAGCAGTACTTGTACATGAGTTTTCCTTCACGGTACTATTCTCTGTATTTTAAACAGTTTTCTACGTCCACACATTTGAACAAAACGCTGAAGTAAATAATGGTGCTGGACAAGAAGGCATTGATGTTTATAACATTTTTTCTTTCCATTTCCTGTATCAGACCGGCAGGCGGTATGAGCATTCACATTAAAAACCTGCTTAAAGAAAACATTTTTAAATTGGCTAAAGAGTTTCACAAAATGATTGCAGTTTTTTTTTTTTTTTTTAAATATAATTACATTTTCCTCTCAGGTATTATCTGATTCAGCTCATAATTAAAGTTTATTTTTGACATGATTAGAAAAAAAAGTCTGACAGGAAAGGGAAAGAAACGGTAAAAAGCAGCTCCGGTGTTCTAGTTTTGGAGGCACAAAATGATGAAAGGCAAAATTAGCTTCTGCTAGATACCCCACCAACAAACTACTTTAAAATCTTAAATTTTTTAGGTGTTTTTTTTAATATAATCTATATTTTCTCATTAAAAAACACTTGTATGTAAGCAGGAGGTGCAAATGCAGAAGACAAGAACCAAGCCTCGTGTTGGTACATGATATGATCTGAACTTTTCAAAATGGACAGACGCAACATTCAACATACTACTGTATATGTGCTTTCCAGAAGAGACAACACAACGCAAATAAAGATGCTGTAAGAAGCCCGCGCATTAAAATTTAAAACATTCGTTCTTGTAGGAGAGGGAACAAACTTTGTTCCTGTTCCTGACTACGTCCAAGAAAGAGCAGGCTGTTTACAAAGAAAATAAAAAACTTGGTTTGTTCCAGGAGAAGTTCCATTGAGCCAAGCATCAAAAATTAATTATAACACGGGAAACTAGGCTTTGTCCAGACGGTGCTGAGCTTCAACAAGCTGCAGTCCTGCTTTCTCTTTATCTTCTACTTCTACTTTATGCTTCTACTTTATCTTCTGCTCAGCAGGGCTCTGGGAGTCGTCCCTCCTGCCATCAAAAATATGAGACACACGGAGGTGGGAGGGCAATGATGCGGGCTGGTGTTGGTGCTGAGGCGTTTAAGAGATGAGATTTGCACCTGGTGCTGTGGCTGCAGGTGGATGAACGAACACTGACTCGTGACATAACGCACAGTTCTCCAGAAACTGAGGAGACATTTTCTGACAAGATTCAGATTACCAAAAAAAAAACAAAAAAAAAAAAACATTCTCCTAATGAAACATAAATTAGTTTACCTTTTGAAAAAAATAAAATTTTATTATGAAAAAATGCTTAATCTATTGTCATAATTTGTTGGATATATGGTGTTGTTTTATTGTGACTTATTTTTAATTATTTGTTGATTCTGTTTTTATTAATTGCTGATTTTAATTGTTTTTGTAAGGTGACCTTGGGTTTTTGAAAGGCACCCTGAAATAAAATGTATTATATTATTATTATTATTATTATTATTATTATTATTATTATTATTATTATTATTATATCATGGTATCATGATTTGCTTTTTTGAACACATAAATAAAAATAAAAGCAGCATTTATTGACAGAATGCATGTTGGTGGCCACCTTGTGTGCTAAAGTTTTAAACAAAGGTCTTGTTAGCCTTCAGAGTAGTGTTGGGAATGACTCTCAGCTACTACCACACCAAATATAAGCTGAATAACTAACATTCGTCAACTGCATGATAACTCACTGCCATGAACAGCTGCTGATGACAACTCAGAAGCTTTTAAGCTCAGATTTTAGCTGTGTTTCATGATATTTGTGCATCAGTGTAAGCATCAGGCTGTCTTCTTAAAGCAGGACAGCTTTTGCTCTATACTCTTTTACTGAGGAGGTAACTTCGTGAACAGCCTCTAGGATACCCATCAAGATCCCATGGGAGGATTCTGATCGAAGAACGTTAACTTCTCAACACTTTATCCTGGTTTAGATATTACCTATACATGACTGACAGGAGATTTTTTTCTTTTCTTTTTGTCAAGGTCTCCAGATCATACAACATAGCTGGTTTCACCACTGTCTTGTAAACTTTTCCTTTCACAAAGTTAATCAAATTATGGTTGATCTTGATTCTAAAAATCTGAAAAAACTTACTACTTAGGCAGTGCCCCCATCTGAGTAGAACTGGGTTAAATGAAGAGCTGAAGTTGTCCCGGCACGGATGTTGGCGCACTCAGAGACAGACGGGGATTTAGGGGGAGATTATTTACAACAAGCTGAGTGATTCTGTGCGGCTCAGACTGACCACTGCCAGTGGCTGTCTCCCTCCAGATGCAGGAAGAGGGCCACCTGCATCATGAAGGACCCCACTCACCCAGCACACACACTTTTTGCCCCGCTCCCCTCATGCAGGAGGTTGAGGAGCATTAAGTGTAGAACCACTAGACTGAGGAGCAGTTTCTACACTGAGGCTGTTAGACTCATGAATCTCTAATCAGGATTATCACTGTTTAAAAAAATCATTGATTGTTGATATGTGCTGCTGACTATCCTTGCTGCTGATCTCATGCTGCTGATTTATTTCATGCTGCTGTATTCATTCGTCCTCGTCTGCTCACACAGACTCATGTTCTTGCCGCTGTTGTTCGGTGTATTATTGTTTTTGCACTATTAAGTGTTTAGTGTATTTCTTAGTTCATATCTTAGATCTTATTACTGTTTTTATTTGACAATTTATAATTTTGTTGGATGTAACTGGGACCCTGTGTACACAGTTTTGTTCCACCGCATGTACCACACGAGATGCAAATGACAAAGAACCTCGACCTTGACGGCTGTCTTTTATGCAACTACAAGGTTAATTTGTGGAGAGGCGTCGCAAATTCGTGTAGGTCATGGCTGATATTGATCACAATATTTATTGTACAAACAAGTCATGCATTAATGATGGCTCGTTGTTACAGTTTTTTACAATATGACTATTTACTGCGCACTGTAAGGGGAAAATATGTGAAGAAAACACATAGAAATGGCATGTAAGTAAATTTACAAATAATCTGAAAACACATGTTGACTTTATTGCTGTTGTCCAGATGTTCTTTACTGTCCTTCAATAGGCCCGTCAGCCATGAGTGTCTGTCTTCAAACCAAGCTCCCCAACAGGTAAGATAGTGTTTATTACTCTTCTACAGAAGCTCACTCTAATCGGCTATAACAACCACAGAAGTTTCAAACCTATCACCACGAAGCACAAAACTAACAACAAATACAGAAACATCCTCCATAAAGTGTAGATGACAATAAATTATCCTCCTCGCCAAACAAAAATCAAACAGTAACAGATTATGTTTGGTGGTAAATCTTGTAATCTAAGCAGCATAAACTTCTCGCAGTGGAGGAAGTGTTAGTAATGGAGCTCTCCTGTTGTATACATTTATAACACATGTACACACCCTCCAGAGACTATCCACATAACCAAAATAAAACAGCTGCTGCAGGAAGAAGCAACAATAAAACTGGTAGACTGTGGCTGGAGTCGAAAATTGGTTTTTCACGTACGCCGAGGAAATAAACTGCCTGAGATTAAATTGTAGTAAGGAGCTGCACAGTTTAGCCTTTAGTTTGATAAAAACATTCATATATGCTATCTGGGCATTCTTTTTTATCAGGTCTGTACTGAGAAGCAGCATTTAATTCCAGTCAGCTTCACATGCAGCTGAATCCTTAAAACCAAATCAGGGACAATTTAGAAAGAACATCGAGTTTATGATTTTACTGTTTCTTCTCAGGTTTCCAGGAATTAATTGTTTTGAAAAATTGTGAATTCCTCATGCATGACCATGAAGCCAATTTTCAGCTGAACCGTTGCCTCTTCCTCGTTGTGGGATTCTTTTGTCTCAAAGTAAAAGGTTCAGCATCACAGACGTAATACCAATTACACGAGTCTGACTTGCGGTCTTCATCTGTGGACTGTGAAGAAACGAGGCAGATTTATGTTCACCAGTGTGTGAGCATCGTTACTTAAACCTCATGGCATTCGGTGTGCTGCATTGTGGGTATTTCAGCACAAAGCCATCAACATTATGAGATTTCATATGTTACCAGCTGCTCTGCTGCATAGATTGACCAAGATGCATCACCAGTCGTGTGTTTTCTAATTCACATCATCAGCTCTGGTTCCTTTTGTCTCTTTTCTCCTTTGTGCTCACAGAAACACGTAGTTTTGATGGGGGGGGGGGGGGGGGGTCTGAGAAACTCATTTGTGGAAATTCTGCAAAAAGGGTGCTGATGTGTGTGCAACTAATGTGACAGATGGTTCTTTTTCTCGACAGTCTCAATATCCCACCTACCTATTGTGTTCTGTCCGGGAAAATAACCAGCTGACAGATATTAAAACTTGATGCAATCACATCGCGCCTCGGCCTTCTCACCCTTGGAGGCCTGAACAAAACAATGAAACAGGTGGGACGGAGATAAATGAGAATAAAAAATAAATAAAAGGAGCACTATGAAGGCAGTGAAGTTTCCAATGAAGCTTACTGGAGCTCTGATACTTATCAGAGACTCTAAAATAAATGTCCTCAGGTCAGTAACACTAAATCTTAAAACCTAAAATGAGGTGAAACGCTCACTAACTGTGCCTTGTTTCTATAATGGATCTCATTTTTTAATAAACTTTTTTTTCCTCCTACTCATAAAGATGACTCATGTAGCTAAATCTGAGCAAGCAGATCAAATCTGTCTCAGTCAGAATAAAACACTCAGAGGTCTTGTCCACATGGAAACACTGCTTAAAAAAACATTTTTTTTAAGTGTAGTTTCTAAACATTCCTCATAAACGTGACTCCGTTTCTAAAAATGTCTTCATCCACACAGCAACACTGAAAACAACCCAAAACGCCTCCATGTGGCGCTGGAAAGCTTCCACAAAAATACACCAATAATAAAAAATAAGGTGTGGAAGAAAGAAAAGGACACCCTCAGGTCATAGGTTAAATCAGAAGTGTGGCTTTACTTCATCGTTTATTAAAGGTTGTGCTTTGGCTTCTTACTCAAAAATAAAAGATATTATTTCACTCTGGAACCATTTTTTTATAATCTATTTCTGATTAAAGGTGAAGTTAAAACAGATGTTTCCATGTAAACAGAACCTGCAGAGAGGTGGCAGCTGTATAACCTACACATTGCTACAAGTTTGTCAGAATTATCAAACATATTTTATTTATTAATCAGAAAGGACAATGCAACTAACATTAATCAACATATAAACTAGTTAAGGCCATTTACCTGATGGAAAAAGCACCCAGACTTTTGAAGACATCAATATAAAAAAAACAGCAGTCAAAATAAAAACATTGAGCTACTTTAAAAAATGCACACAATAAATATATTCAATAAATTAGTGGTTTCCAAAATTGGGGTCTGGATCCCAGTGGGGGTTGTTGAACTCCAAATGCCACGATCTAAATACATTTTAGCAAAATTTGTTGCATAAATCTGAGAACAGGCAAAAATAGCGGCACTTAATTTACCAGTAGCCAGAAATAGTATATTTGTTGAGGTTGCTTCCCCCTTCACTCTTTCGCTGCTTTATAACCAATGTGTACTTATTTCAACCTGCAGAAGTTGGGGTCACAAGTGTCTGCTGCTGTTTGATGGGCTTGATCTGAGCCGTTTGGTAACTAAAGACTAAACCAGCCTCACAACACATTTTATTTTTAATTCTATAATGAAATATGAAATATGTTGGGGTCATCCTGTCTGCAATAAAAGGAAAGTCAAATAATTTTAAGAATTACTGCCTTTCTTTAAGTATTTTCTTCTGATATTAAATGGAAAATAAATAAATGTGGGTGGCACAGTGACTGCTGGATATGGGCACCAGTGACCCCCGTGAGCCAAAAAGGCAGAAGTGGGTAAAGAAAATGGACGGATAAATTAATGTGTTAGGTTGGCAAATAGAAACGATCTCTGGTTGTTATAGCAGGAATCTAATCTCTGCAGCTTTGTGGCTTGAACAGGTTTAAATTGACCCCCCCCCCCCCCTCGTTGACACATATGAAGAAATGTTTTATCATGGCCACTTAAAGAGCTGTCCACCCTTCACAGCCCTCTTTCAGTGTGTAACAGACGAGCAGCAGCTCCGTCTGTCACTCGTCACATCGATGCAACCCAAAAGATTTAAGACCAACAAGAACCAAATTGTCTTTCTCCTCTCAGTCTTCCATCTCTCCGTTTCCTCCCCCTCGCTCTTTTGTCTCTATCCTCATGCAAAGTCAGCCCGACGTCTTTTCTTCCCTCAGTTTGCAGAACTCAATCAGACACTTTCACGACGAGCTCGATTGAGCTCACTGCTCCAGCGCCGAGCGAGCAGATAAATCCAGCTCCGACTCTTTGACTAACATTAACTAATCAAGTCCATGAAACGCTTTTTGAAGTGAATCCGTCTCCTTTCATCTGATCTTTTTTTTGCAGATTTTTATTTTTTTGTGTGTTGGCACATCCTTTATAACTTTTGGAGCGCATGAATTTATTCAACTCCCTCAGCCCTCTTTTTGACGGTTGATTTTTTTTTTCCAATATTCTTGTCACATTACTTTTATTGTGTGTGACTGTCATGGAGCTACTCTTAAACACAGAAGAAGCAGAAAAGTGGTGCAGCCTCACGCATGCACGAACAGAACATGCAAACTCCACTCAGAAAGGCCCCGATTTGTTCCAGCAACAGCTCTACCAACTGCACCACCGTGCCAAAGTACTAGACCATAATTTAAAGTAGCAGTTGTGATATCCTGTCCACACAAATCCAGATCTTTTGCAAAACAAAGTATTTTCCCTCATCAGTCTTTTGCAATCAGCATTTTTCTTGGGAAAAACTTAGATTTTTACAAACTTGTCAGAGTAACTGTGTCCTTGGTTAGTTTTTGGGAAACTGATGTCTCTCTTTCTGCAACTTTGTACAACATGAGCTAGAAAACAAGACAATTATAACTTTTTTTTTTCCAATAAATATAAGCGGTTAGGAAATTCTGACAATATGATAAGCTTACGCTAACGTGCCTCAGTTTTCCTACAATATATCTAAAGTTTTAAAATAGATCTAATTGATTCATTTATAAATCAACTGTTGCTGCTGAACGTTGACATTTTGCTAAAAAAGTATTGTAAATTTAAAGAGAACATGTTTTTCTTATGTCAGTTATTTGGACTTCGATGCACAGACACACAAAGAAACTGCAATTAGACATTTTTAGAGTGAGACGCCAGAGAACCAGGTGACGCTTTAATAATTCTGATTTAACAAGACTTGACTCGTTGTTTGGTAATGATTTGTAACAGATTTACACAACACTTAACAAAAAAAAAAAAATACAAAACTAGTGCACAATACATTTCATTATAATATTATGATAAAAGTACCCTTTTACATAGAACGTTAATTAGACAAGCTGATAATAGGCGACTCATTAGCCGGGCTGTTCTACTGTAGCACGCCTCGTACCGTGTTGCAAACATTTATTTGAAAACTGCGTCACGTTAAAGAGTAATGGGCGGCACCAAAAAGAATTGATCACTCCGTTTTGCTACTACAACCTGTCTAAACCACCAGCTTTGTCTTTATCTAAAGTTTAGAGGCTGTCTCCTCTTTCGACCATCATGCACAGCTGACAGCTCGCAGCAACATACAGCTAAAGGAAACTGCACACTGTCATCTCATCAACAGGACTTTAAACTGTGGGAATGATCGACAGAAGACGGAGAATTTGACACCACGGCTGACCTTACTTTGCCTTGTTTTTAGGGTTTTGTCTTCACTTACAGATTTGTCCCAAGCTTGTTGCCATTAAACCTTAGCTGTAAGCTGAAAATGATAGATATTCAGCTCAAACTGTAAACAATAGCAACAAAAAATCAGCTGCAGTTGGTTTAGGAGAACGACAAGCTCAGAAGGCTCTTATCATGTCCTGCTTTAATGTTAATGCGGGTGTTTCGTTTGTTTGTCTCCAATCACATCAAGACCCATTTTCAAAAATGGAGGGAAACATCAATCTATGGCATCAAAGATGTGCTCGTGAATTAAAGTGCCTACTTGCTCTTAGTGTTTCTGTAACGGGCTTTTTATGCTTTCTTAAAGAAGAAGTGCATTTTTCAGGCGATGAGCATTTTATCCACAACATTCAGGCTCTGCATTAGTCACTCATTAGGCTCCTCTTTCAAATTCAACTCAAAGCACAGATAAATGCTGTCCTCAGACAGCCACATCGTTGTAGGAACAACCAAACAATCAGTTTGATCTAGTAAAAAAAAGTCATTTTAAACATTTAATTTAGAAACAAGAGCTCTAAAGTGATATTTTTTGATCAGTGTTGTAGTGAGCAGGTGGGCTAACTGTAGGTTTAGTGGACATGAATGTCTCCCCTCTTGTAAATATGATGAAAGACTGAACTTTTTCAGATGCATTACAGTTTAAACATGTTATTTCCAGTGTAGGACTCCTGGTTAGAATGACAAAAGTACTGAAGTGAGCAACAAAGTTCATGTTCGGGACAGCCCCCAGAAACCATCTTAGCTCCAGCAAACTGGTTGGTCCAATTAAGGAGTTTACTGCTTGGTGGGGAAACAGTTCACTGTAACTCCGACTGATGAAGCCCTCCGGATAGAGGGCGAAACGTCTCTATAAAAAATAAACTGTCCAGATGACCTGACAGAATTATTGGATACTACAGTGAGATTTAATTGGTATTTTTCTAAAATAAAATATTTAAATTTAGCAACAACTTTGCAACATGTGCTTTGCAATTAAAGCAACAAGAAAAAAGCAGAAAAACAGCAGTGTTAAAGAGTGAACGATGGCCATCAGAGCAGTGAGGGATGACGAGCTCAAGAGGCCAAACGCAGAGCAGACGGATCTGCTGTGGAGACTGAACCAGTTGCTGATCTGGTTTGGGGCGAGCAGGCAGACGAGACTTGGAGCGGCTGCTGGGAGCATGAGCAGAATGGCAAACGACTTGGCAGCTGACGGTGAGCACAGAAAGCAGGTGGATGGATGATAATCAGGCAAACAAGCTGGCAGATTCATTGAGAAGCAACAAGGAAAGGTCACGTTGGGAAACTAAAAGAAACCGATCGTAAAGTTGGCTTCTTAGTGACTGCTACCACTTAAAGTGACAATCTGGTAACAACTGCAAAAGAAAAAAGATAAAGTATAACAGTGAAGCTAAATGAGATGATGAAGTGCAGGTGTGCTTTGATGTGGAACCTTTATGAATGAACTGGGTCCACTTCTTACCTGTGCGCTGGTGCACGACCCGGCTAAGAGTTGACAGGCGGCAGGGGAGGAACTACTCTCTTAAATGAAAGAAAAAGCATTCATCAGTGAGAGAAGACATCACCTTAAATCTGATTTTATCCATTTAGAGCTACATTCTGACCCTGGTATGTTTGTGTCAGCCACATGGTGTAACGTCCCACTTGACGTCACTTTTAAAATGGTGGACAGACTTCGCTGAGTCGGCACATCCCTCCGTGCATCAGCGTGTAAATGGAGTGGATCCATTATTGTGTTTAGAGTATTTCTGGTGCCACTGATAAGCCATAAATACATGATGCAACAGTCCCATACAAAAACATTTTACATAAAATACACTGAAAATGAAAATTATGCAATTTAGTTAAATTTTATCTTCTGCAAAACAAACAAAAACACCATATAAACTTTTATGACCGTCTATTGTTGTTGTTGTTATCCACTGTTGTCATCACTCTCCAGGTCTCTGTTGTAAATGAGTCCCCGAGGCTCAATGGGATTAACCTGTAGAAATAACTGTTGAATAAAACTTTTCCTTAATAAATGCACTTTAACAGTTAAATCTGCTGCATTTCAAAAGTATTCTCTGCCTCGGTGCTCTGGGAGGAAATCAGGAAGGAGGAACTCTGCGCATTTCTTCTAAATTTAACAAGAAAAGCACCTAAAACAATTGTTTGCTCGACTTTATAGCAAAGATGTGTCTCAGTTGAACTTTTACTTAATAAATGCACTTCAATGGTCAATTTAGCTGCATTTTGCGGTGCGGTGCAGCAAAATTAAACTGATTTGACGGCTGCTCCAGGCGAGCTGGACGAATGTGGCAGGCTATGGCAAGCAGATTGTGTCATTAATAACCACTTTTACCTATTACATTACACAACAGCATGCCATACTACTTGAGTGCCATCTAGAGGCTGAAAATGGTAGTGTTCAATATTTTCAATCAGAATGAATGAAAACGATCAGCCAAAAACTGGTTTATAAATATGGGAAAAAATTCATAAATACGTCGCTTCGGCGTAGAAGTTGCAGGGCATGCAAATTATGCAAAAAACTGCAAATTATAGGGCAAAAAATATGGTACTTCAAATTTTATAGCTATGATTCTAAAACAAACAAAAATAACTTCTGCACTTTTATTCCCTTGTGAATATTATGAACTGCAACATTTTCATCTTATCTGAATGCAATTGGTCAGACACTGGAAATAATTCTCACTTCCAGTTAAATCCTGTGCAGGTGTGGTTTCACGCAAAACAGTCAAACTGACCAGTAGACGAGTACTCCTTTCTTTAATTAATGTCATAAATATAAAAGGTGTCCAACCAGCACCCTGAAATATGAGCACAGAAGAGAGAGGTGAGATAAAAATGGGATGAAAAAAAAAATACTAAAAGAATGAATGAAAATGGGCTAATAATGATTTTTTTTTTAACGTGCATGGCAGAGTTGGAACAGCAGATTTTTCTTTACACAGCGCAGAGAAGAAAAATGCTGATACAAGACAAAAGACCAGAATATTCCAAAAAGCCTCCAACATGGAAACACTT
Source organism: Nematolebias whitei (assembly GCF_014905685.2). Taxonomy (NCBI): domain Eukaryota; kingdom Metazoa; phylum Chordata; class Actinopteri; order Cyprinodontiformes; family Rivulidae; genus Nematolebias; species Nematolebias whitei. Next base: position 35,332,153 of record NC_056509.1, read on the forward strand.
GGCTGGTGATTTGCCAAAAGGTCCAGTTAGCTACTTAGCAGTAATTGTCAAAGGGAGCCCCTCATATACAGCTTAGTGCACTCAGCAAATTGTGGAGCTCTGAACCGCACCGGGGCCGATAAACTCCAGCCGATAAGCACTGCAAAGGAACTGTTAAAGCTCTGAGATTCATTAGGATACAAGTTTCACTCAAGTTTGCAGGAGTTGGAACGTTTGCATAAAGAACTGCAGCCTCAGCAAAAAACAAATTCAACTGCTGACATCATCTAAATATTATCTGTTTCTGTGCCCATCTAGCCTGCTTGGTTTCCTGTACCTTAAACCACAGGTCCTGCAGGATCTTACCTCACCCTAAACATGTGTTGTCCAATTTGGTGTTGGGCGGGGGCGGCCACACCATCAGCAGTGAGTCTGTTGCTACACGCCAAGCATTTGATCAAAAGAGGACAGCTGTCGAAGGGAACGGCTCACCAGCCAGCGCTCCTGCATGAATGAAAAACAGGCAGACGAACATCCAGCCCCGCCATCAGCACGGTTTGATCCAGAGAAATGGTTCTGTTGATTGGTGGACAGCTGAGGCCACACACCCAAAGCCTGAAGGAATCATCAGTTTGTTCCCCACCACACACACACACACACAGCAGGAGAATTAGCAGATGGTGATGCTCAGAGGAGTGAACGGACATTTCAGGTTTTTGGCAATCTATTCAGCCTCTTTATTTCATTTATTCTGCTCATTTCCACTTTTATTTTCCTGCACACTACATTTTCACAGGAAATGCAGTCTGCAACCTTTATCATCAAAAGAGCCATTTCTGCCCTTTTGTTCGCTAAACGTGTCCAGAGCCGCAAAACTTGTTACAATTGTCATTATCAACTGGTGGCCCATGGGCCACTTTAAGTTTGTTAGAGGGGGCGTTTATGGCCAGGCGTGAAATTATAAAGCTAAAAACATCCAGTGATTGATATTTTTACATTTTAAGACAAAATAAAAGACTGGATTCCATCCATCCATTATCTTTACTCGCTTTTTGACTTTTCGGGTTGTAGGTGGTCACTGGTGCCCATATCCAGGTCGCCAGTTTACCACAGAAGACTGGATTCTTGTAAAGGAAAAAATATATGTATATTTTGCCAATTTTTTTAAATCCTAAAACAATGAACTGCACAGGCTTAAGTGTTTTATATTTTAATTGTGGAAAAACTGAGTAGAAATAAAGCATAAAGTTAGAGTATAATTTACTTTGTGTATTAGTACTAGTATCTACATATTTATAAAGGAAATGACAGGAAAACTGCTAAAATTAATCATTTTTTTGTAGATATAACATCCTATAAAATTTAGATGTTAGTTTTGGTCAAAGCTTGCAAGAGTCACAGGGACCAAAGAGCCGCAGGTTGTAGACCCCTGACCTAAACAATAAACCTACTATATTCTGATCTTTATAATGATCAAAGATCAAATATAAATAGTTCATAACTAAATAGAAGCTAGTTCATCAGATGAAGAAGTCTGCTTCTGATATTTATAATTTATTTATTATTATTATTATCATGAAACCACCCAGAGACTCATTACTGACTTCTAAAAGCTTAAAACGCATTCTTTGTGTAAAGCTTTGCCTCTTATATACCTATTCATCTCTATAGATAAGTAGATTTTTACAGAACTCGAGGAGGTCGACTTATTAAAGCCTCACCTCAGGGAAACACTTTGTCTGTGCAGAGCAGTTACCCCGATCCAATTAAGGTGCATTACTACTTGGCTGTAGCTACAATATTAAAACACATTTCTGAATTAATGGACCATGAATGATATGGTGGAAACATACACAACAATAAAACATTAACTGTTTTTTTTTAAAACTTTCACTAAAAGGAAAACAACAAAAAAGAACTGTTCTGAGCTGTTAGATCAAATGAGGTTATACAAGCATAATTTGCTCACTGAAAATTTGTGACAAGAATGACAGGAAGTGATGTAAAGTAATGAGGGAGCAGTTAAACAAGGTCACAACCAATTTAAGGTTTGACACAGTCTAATAACTGCAGCCTTTAGAGAGCAGACAGCTTCCTGAAGAGGAATAATTTAGCCTGACAGGTTGCTGAAATGTGCTGATTTAACATGATGAAATTGCAAGCGAGGGTCAAATCTTAATTTAAGATGAAAAAAAAAAAAAGTGGCAACAAAGCCAAGATAAAGCCAATTAAAATCACACATTTAAAAAAGTGGTATAATGGGACTTTGCAGAGTAATTTTACTTAAAAGTTGAAGCTATACATATATTATACATTTATTATTTTTTTAATTCATGCACATGAATAGTTTGCCATCAAACCATCTTGGAGGTCACAAACACTGAGGCCTGAAACAAGTGGACAACTTGAGCCACAGCTCAAACAGACGATGAAAAGCTAATTACCTTCCATCGTTCATCAGGAATGATTTGTTTTCTCAGCGCGAGCTCAGAGCAAACATGTAATAATGACACAGCTGCCCACCGTGTGATCAATCCCTCTGATAACCTGCAGGAAGACGGCAGCCATCAGACCCATACTTTTTCAACCAAGAGTGATGAATTTCTCTCTTCGTATTTAACGTTTAAAACCTAATTTGGTAATAAAATTAATGTGTACATTTAAATAAAACAATTTACAAATCCAATTATACAAGACAATAAACATATCAAAGATGTCAAGTATATATATATATATATATATATATATATATGTGCTACAAATAGGTGTAATGTCTTACGTCTCTCAGAGATCGTACTGTCCTCAGAGACACTGGAACTAAACTCTTCCTCCCCCCTCTTTGCTAATCTACTCCCTTCCTGGAAAGATAAGACTTTGCTTCTCCAAAAAGTCTATCAAAGTAACAGAATCTACCTCCTGCAAAGCTAATCAACTCTCAGTTCCTGTGTCAGACAAGGCAATGCCTCTGTAATCTGCATTTGCCAGTTGAACAGAACTTTGTCATACCCCAGAACAACAGGTGTGTGATCACCATGGCAACAAAGGAAGTTTGCCAGTTGGATAGAGCTTCAAACAGACCACCTGTTGTTTACCAGCATTGTGTGAAAAACCCAAATGTACATCTGTGAAAAAAAAAAAAGGTGTTTTTAAACAAGGTGTTACAGGGTGAACAAGTAGTCAATGTTTTCCCTCTAAACTTTGAGAGGAGATATCAAAATTAATTTATGCAGCTCAGTTAACACCCATTTTGCTGGTCAGAGTTGCGTTGATTGGATACAATTTGCATAGACCCCCCCCCCCCCCCCCCCCCTGAAACTCCAGGGAGGAGAATTAGTCTTAGTGGTTGTCAAAGTTTGCTTCGGGCCTCCTTCATGCCAGGCTCTGGTCCCCTCTATCTGGACATAGTCAGCTGGCTGAAATGTGGAGAAAGTCTACAAAACTCTGTCAAACACCCCGGAACGATGGTGCTGTCTAGCCGAAAGAAACGTTCTTGAGAGAATCATAACTTCCTGGGATGATGAACGCTGGCCCTTTCACCTCGTATCCATTATGGTAAGGCGAACGTCTTCTGGTAGGACAAGCCATCTTCTTCCTGATAAAAGGCACCTTTTTTTTAGGCACCTTTAAAGTTAGTTCACGAACCTCAGAAACTTACCTTAACTTTAAACATTAGTCCTAAATTTAGATAACACCTCTCAAAGTTTAAACTATTTTACATCATTCACCCTTCTGAAATACTATTGGTTATGCATTCATATTTCACACATGCCATAATTTCATACTGTTGTTTTTCTTTAAACTTACAATAGACGTTGCAGAATTGTGGCTTTAATCAACTGGGTTTTGTGTTTAATTTAAGTGAGGGGGATTACAACGTTGCCAACAATCCACCATTATTTTAATCGAGGTCATCCGCATTTATTATTTTTCATTGCACACCTGCTAAAAGGTGTACAGACCTTGCGTTACTATATCACAAGATGGGTTTTTAGAACATTTGCTCTTATCCAGACATCTTTTTTATCTTTAGGGAAGGCTTTGCATGTCCCATACAGTAGTCCCTCACTACGTTGCGGTTCAATTTTTGCGAGCTCGCTCTTTCACTGTTTTTCAAAGTACAGTAGAGTACTGTAAGATTGTACACGACCAAAAAGTAAAATAAAACTTACCGGAATTTTGTAGTTTTCTCTTAAACCTACATTGTATTGCCAATCTAAAGGACTACATTACCCAGAAAGCAAAGTTGCTTTCTGCTGAAAAGGAGGGAAAAGTTTTGATCCGATCAAAAAAAGTTTGGTCCTTACAGTATTCATAGTGACTTCAGCACTCAGTGGATGCAGAGAGCGGATCAGAACCGGACCAAGGCTGGGTAGGTCTGACGAACTGGAACTGAGCCGGACTGGAACTGAGCTGTTGTGTTCTGCAGAGCTGGTGAGTAAAAAAAGCAGTAGTACTCACTCAACTTAAAATTTAGCTTTAGTTTAGTTGATTTAAATTTATTAGTTGACCGAACTGTTTTGGTATGTCATTTCTACTTTGCAGTTTTTCACTTATTGCGGGGGTGGGTGGTGGCCCGGAACATAACTCTCCCGCAATAAACGAGGAACAACTGTATTTTTTTTTTGGCATATTGTTAAGATTTGCAAATCATTGCATTTTTGCTTTCTTTACATTTTACACAGATGTTTTTAGAATTGGATAAAATATTAATGTCGATGCTAGCATATCGGAGAACAAAAATAAATCAATAAAACAGATTTTCATTTTTATAAAACCTTTTTTTTTTATTTAGAATAAAACAAGGTACCCATATTACATGTAGTGTGGTCAATCTATTTTACATACCTCAGGAGAAGCGACACAGTTCTGCCACGGTTAAAGGTTCACCATGAGTGTAACTGTTAAAATCATCCACATCATTACGCTACAGCTGGAGGTTATCGTAGTGTTGCTCAGTCTCACGGGTTTTACAGGACAGCGTAAAAAGCACAATGACGACACAGTGAGGGACCAGTGCTCGAAAGGCCAGTGGGAAAAAAACAAACGACGAACGAAGTGACGCTCGTGGTGGGAGAATAGCTTCAGCAGGCCAACTGTGTTAAAGTTTCTTCACTTGGTAACTCCTCATTGCAGTGTGCACGAATACAGTAAGCTACAGCTGCAAATGCTAAACCGGACTGTCAATGATCACAACTAATAAACCTAAACCGTGTCTATGAGTCTGAGGTAGCAAGGCAATCATGGCTTTACTCTGATTTCTCAACAAATACCTTGAAAAAACTAATCTTCTCTACACAAGGATGACGGGCCTCTTACAAACCAGGACAAATTCAGTTTTAAATCTATATAATCTTTACACACAATCTCGATTTAATTCATCTGCTGTCTTCTTCATCTTCCACTGTTGGAATGGACTGTTTTAGGCACAGAAGGGGTTAAAGTTTGATGCTTTAAAGGGGAACCTGACATCAAGCATGCTACAGGACAGATTTCAAAAGTGACTGTACAATTTCTAAACTCTCTTGTTTTTTTATTTTAATTTTTTTTTTACAAACTGTGTCCCACTCCCTAAATGCTCGAACGTTTGTCAAATAATGCTCAAAAACAGATGATAGCAGTGGAATGATAAAAATTGTAACGTTTGATTTTCATTTGAAGGCAGAAGTCAAAAACGATTCATTTGAAACCATATTTTAACCGCACGTCTGGAAATCTAAAGGAAACAAAAACGGACATCTACAGTTGCATAGTACGAGACAAGGTGGTGAAATCTGTTCCGTTTTTTTTTTTTACTCCTGTGCGTCTTTGGGATTTCAGGACAGATTCTTGTTGTTTGGGAAGGGCGGTGCATTTTACGTGTGCAAACACAATCCATCATCTGATACTGGTCCTTACATCACCTGAAAAAACACAAACAAAAAGCAGAACAAGAACTGTCAAGACGGACAAGACAAATAAAAGTTTTACATTCCAAAACAAGAAGTAAATCATTTGTCAATACAAGGTGAACTGAACTGCAGGGACAAATGCACCCAGTAAAAGTTGCATCATGTCAGCTTGTTTTATTTGTCCTCATCAACATAGAACAGGGTAGAAAAAAAAAGAAAAGAATGATAAATGGACTCATGGACAACCAGTTTAAGCTCTTTAGGAGCAGCGAGGAGGATTGGAAGGGATGACCTCATACATTCTCCTAAAACACCGAACTTTAAACCCTATAAAAAAAAAGACGGAAAGCAAACTAACGAAAAGCCTGATATATGGTTCAAAGACAATAAATGTAAAGAATTAACGTGCCACTTGTAATTTACCACTTTTATTTATTATTTATTCAAAGCTCTAACCTCTGTGCCACCACTCCCTTGGATAGATGGATTTTTTTTCCACCTTAAAATTAATTCTGATGTTGGAAGACAAATGTAAGACTAGCAATAGAAACCAGTCGCTCCAGTGCGCCTCTGTGTCTTTTCTAACCTCACCTGCAGACCAGTAATGCCTGCTAATTAAAATATCCGTCTGCTGTACTTTTTTTACGGTGATAGCTGCACAGCTGACTCAGCCTGTCCCTTTGGTTTTCTCTTCAGTGCACCTCAGCTGATTACGAAGTCAGTAAAATATTCACATCTTTATTGTTTAACTTCTTTGCGTGTGCTTCACTGAGTTTTAACTCAAGCAGCAGGAAGAGAAGAAAGGGAGGACTGATTGGTAATTGTTCTCTGGACTGATCACTTTGTGCACCGTCATACAGGCAAGAAAAGACCTGCGTCTGATAGTTAAGCAGCAATGAATAATTAATTCTAGCAGGTTATTAATTACACAATTAATGTTAGGCATGTGTTCAGCTCCTGTGTTAGAGGACTTTGTTACACACATTGCTGGTGGCTCGGCTCGTTACCAGAAAGATCTGATTTTATGTCAGGAACAGAGTATTCAGGGTTTCCTGCTGGTCAGATAAATTAATCATGGCCACAAATGTTATCGAACATATAACACACAACACACAAAGAGCACAGAATGTCATGATTTCAGCTCTTGGCCACGCCCACTTCTCCGCTGCAGAGCAGAGACATGGCACGCTGCAGGAGAAGCTTCTCCTTCAGGTGTGGGCTGCACAAAGGTGCAGCAGGTACTAAATAATTTATTTTAAATAAAAATTCCATGCCCATCGTGCAGCTCATCAATCAATCAGCCAATTGTGTGTCATGTCCAATCTTATTTTGAAAAACCGCGATAGAACGAGTCCACCAAAAACGAACCGCGAAGTAGCGAGGGATTGTCTTACGAAAACTAAAATCAATTGTGTCGTTGGTTATACTTTTTCGAACATTAGAGCACTAATGTGGGTTAGAGAAGGTGGGCCTGTGATCGGAAGGTCACCAGTTCGACTCCCTGGACCGAAAACATCAAATTTGGTTGGAAAAGGTGAAACGCCCACACCTGCCTCCACCCTCATTTGCTGGGCCCTTGAGCAAGGCTCTTAACCCCCACCATCTGCTCTCACTAAAAACAGCTCTCTCTTGAAAATGAGTCCTCGGGACTCAACGAGACTTCTTGTATAAAGGTTAAATAAAAATAATATCCTGCTATCACTGCTTGTGTTAATAATCTTAGCTTTGAGCGCGACGTGTGCTACAATGGGAGGAATCATGATTTATCCCCCGTGTCTTCTCGACAAGAGACAAAGACGTCTGAACATAAGTAATGACAGATCCGCTGACTTACGCCTTGATCAAGTATAAACTAAGCTTTAATAATTAAAAGGAGTCAGCTTTCACATTCCCTTTGTCCTAAAATGCACCTCGGCCTCAGACTGGGAGAAGAGACGAGGCACTAATGGACCTCCCCTGGGATCCATTAGCCAGCTCTTTCTCTCAAACCATCTGATGTGTTCAGGTGAAGGCTGCATGGAGGACGCTGCTGTTTGTGGCAGCTCCTGTAAATCTCCTCTGAAACATAATGTTTGTCCAATCTCCACCAATCTTTAGAAATTACTGACACAGATATCAGACTAAACTTACAGAAAGGAGAAGAAACAAGCTGCTAACAGTGGAATTTATGTGCGACAGTGTGGAAAAACCGGGTCTTACCTGTGGTCTCGACGAGAGGCTTGAGGCTGCGGAAGACAAAACAAAACACTTTAAACTTTCTGTTCGTCTGTGCCTGCACGTTTACGTTAAACCATCAGCCTGTGGGCGTCGTCTACACTTCCATGCACACACACTCAGCTCTGCGCCGCTCTGCCTCGGAGCGGTGCAGCAACCCGAGCGTGATGACGCTGAAGCAACTGTGAGATTAGAATGGATTTTTATCTAAAGCCCTCGTTGGGAGTTTCAACTCTAAAGTCAGCAGTTCAATATTTGAGCATTTATTGTTGACGCGTTCGGTTTGATCAGCAGCCCCGAAGGTGCGTAATACTTTAAACTCAGCTACTGCGAGTAATGAGCGTCTTGATGAGAGGAGAGCAAACGAATTAAAGTAATAATAGTTCCTTTAAAGCCTTTGCTTTAGAATCACAGCTTCCATGTCATCACATTGTAAATTTAAAATATAAACATTTAAAACATGGTCATGGCTGCCGCCACACATTCAACACATGAAGATGAATGACAACATGAACTCGTGAATGAATGGAGACGGGGGGGGGGGGATCATTATTTCTCAACTGCCAACATTTCCTCTTCGTTTGTTGCTACAATACAAAATATTTGTGCTTTTATTTGAAGGACCAACCTCAGATTAAGAACCAGAAGTAAAAAGATGGAGCAGGACTCCAGTCTTCAGACTTTCTGTTGGATTTTGCAACAGTTCATTTAAGCTTGGCCTAATTTTACATCTACATGCACCAGTGCAACTTTAAATCATGCACTTTTTTATTTTCTCCGTCATTAATAGCTTATCACACAGCCGGAAGAAGCAGGCATTAGTGTTGTGCGTCTTGTGTGAACGTCAAAACAAAGAAAACACAAATTTGTTGTCACCATGACAACTGGATTCGGTCCGTGTTGTCATACACACGTGTTTGGTAGGCGGCTACCTTAAGAGCTATAAATTATATTTGCAAGAATGCAAAAAACATTCAATACAAAAACAACTGGACTTTATTTGTAACAGAAAAAGAAGAAGTCCAGTTGTTTTTGTATTGAACGTTTTTTTGAATTCATCATGTCCTGGATGACTGAGAATCTTCACCAGTATATATTTGCAAGATAAAAGATCATGTGAAACCTCTTCTCACACCATATGACGCACCATATGCGTCACCTGTAGAATGCTACAACAGCATTCGCCCCACCCTGGGCCTATGAGCAAGGCCCTTAACCCCCACCATGTGCTCCCTAAACAGGTCTCTCTTGAAAATGAGTTCTCGTGGCTCAATGAGACTAACCTGGATAAATAAAGGCTAAATTAAAATTTACTGGATAAAGAAAGAAACATGGATGTTGTGTTTTATAAGCAGAAATCATTTAATCAATATTAACTGTCAGCTCTAATTATTTTGTAAAGAGCTGCGTTTAGATTTTCTCAAGACATTTATTTGAATAAGACAAACAAGATGACTCAGACTCAACAAAATGCCATAACATTTTAACATCACTGATAAATACTTGAATAAAGTTAAACTTTAGTGCAGAGAAATTCAAAGTACTGCTTTATTTTGAAGGGTCTGATGTCAACAGAAGTCATTTTTGTTTTTTTATCAAGATGGAAACAAAAATGTTGCAGTAAAATAAAATAAGATTTAAACGAGGTTTCTAATTTTTGCTTTTATGTCAAAGTTCATGCTCAATAATCCAGGTAAAAAATCCAACAGGTCAGGTCATCTGGATGGTTTCTTTTTTTGTTGAGACATTTCCTCCTTCATCCAAAGGACTTCATCAGTCTGAGGAGTCACAAAAAACTCGGTCCCAGGATTTTGTACGTGGATTATTGAGCATGAACTTTGATGTTTTGAACCACTTTGGCCATGGCTGCCTCAGAGGAGTCGATGGGGAGAAAGTGGACTCCAGAAACTATCTTTATTTATTAACCTTTATTTAACCAGGCAAATCCCATTGAGAAAACCCACACAAGCATGAGAAGAACATGCAAACTCCACACAGAAAGACCTCAGTTCCAACCGGGGGTTGAACCCACAACCTTTTTGCTGTGAGGCAACAGTGCTAACCACTGAGCCGTCGTGCTGACATTTTATCACCAGCAAACTGGTTGACGCACTATGTGAGGGTGATGCTTGCAGGACTGAGTTTGTTGTGGCTCCTCGGACTGATGAAGTCCTTTAGATGAAGGGCGAAACGTCTCATCAAAAAAAGAAACCATCCAGATGACCTGACTGAACTTTGTTGGGTTTTAAGCCAGAAAAAAAATTGCACTTTTTTTTTTAACCTTTAATACACCTACCATGTTAGACATAAATTATTATGCAAATCAATAATCAAATAATTTGTTGATTTGTTAGAAAACAAATTAACCATTTATTCCCAAACATGGGATCAGAACCACGTTTGAGTCGAGCAGAGTTCTTGAGAACTATGAAACTTTAAAAACGATTGATCGCATCATGTTTAGCCTCAACTGTTACAAAAAGATCAAAACATAAATGGCTAAAAATTAGCAGAAAAAAACAGTCGATGACGCTCAACTTGGATTCTTATCAGCTGTATTTGTAAACTTTAACCAGCAATACTCTGAATATTTTGTGGGTCAAAGTATTAATAATTAGTAACTGAAGTTTTAAACAAAAAGTGTGAATGTTTTTTTTGCCGTTTTAGTTCTTTAGTCGTGAGGATATGCCGGATCTGTTAGACTAGGATCTGAAAATGCTGCATGGTACTTTAACACACAAAACGAGGGGCGTGAGAACAGCGACAGATGCAACAGTCCTCCTCTGTGGCGAAACACAAACATGCTGAGGCTGGGAGGACACGGCGGCAGGAGGAGGAGGAGCAGGAAACTTACGACTGCATGCAGGGAAGGAGTTGTTAATCTGCTCCATTACAGCTGCCAGGTCAGAGCTGCTGTTGTGAGGGTCCAGCAGCTCATCTGAACACACACAGGCACAGAGAGGCTGATTTACTGATGCCGGACACAATCCATCACGCTTCCACAAAGCGCAACAAGTTTCTCGTTTGGCGCGCAGTGATTGGCCCTTCCGTGTAAAAGCTGTTAAATGTAGGCGAGTTAATCGCGAGGACAGACACCGAGTGTGTGTGTGTGTCTCCAGGAGGTTGTGTCTCACCTGAGTATTCATTAAGCGGTCCTCTGTCTTGTACAGTGGGAGAGGACGCTCCGTTTACCCTCGGGTCCACCTCCGGCTGAGACGGAAGAAAATCACAAACAAGAAAAAAAACTCAGTCAATATAACGTCATTATTCTGCCTGGCAAATTCTTGACAACTTGAAAACTTGTTTCGCAGCAGGACAGGAAAAGAAAAGAAAAGAATGCACGGGGGAAGGCATTTTGAGGCGGCTGTCATTTGTACATCAAAGCCCTGCCAACACGGCAAACTGAGAATAAAAAGATACACCATGATTCCTATTCAAACCCCTGGGAGGATATTTGTCTGACAGCAACAGTAAAATAAATTCCAAGCCTCTAATCTAAAGGATTAAAATGAAAGTTATGAAACTCAGCCAAAACATTTGGCAATTGTTATTGTGCTCAAATTGAATGCAACAATATAAAAGTTTAATAGCTCTCCTTTTATATTAAAGGAAGTATTTGCTCAAAGCAGTTGAAGAAAGACGACAAACTATACAAATCAAACAGCAATGGGCTGACATAAGCAAGTTTTTAAAGAAGTTAATTTCAGTGAGAACATGTAGAGGTGCATTTTGGGTTCAAATTGTTTTACACAAAGTCAGACACAGAATATAAACACTTTGAATTCATCCCAAGTCCGGACAGTGATCTTATGTAAAAAGTGATTTTCTAATGCTCAACTGTTTGGTAACGTTCAAGACAAGCTCTTACATTCCTTTGAGCTTTTCAGCAAAAATAAAACAAAAACGTTTCTTCCTCTCTAGTGTTGTTGTCTTCGCCTCCTGCTGCTCCGAGCGCAAATAAAGGCTACAGCATCGGAGACATCCCAAAGCAACAACTGTTATCTCTCGGCAAATCTCTGAACAGCTGAGGTCAGGATTTTGTTTGGCCTCTGAGAGTGTAAATTTAACGCACTCCATCAAACCTGGTTGACTTTTTCTTTATTCTTCTCTGGCGCTTGTCAGCAGCTCCCTGCAGCTGATGGAAAGACATGCTGACATATATCGTTGGGTCTCCGAGGACTCGGATGTCAAACGACACAAGTTGTTAGTGAGGGGATGTATTTGTGCACAGAGGTAGCTGTTCATGCATTTTTATGTCTCTCAGACACTTTGCTTTAATGCTTCACAGGAGTTCTACTCTGACTGCAGGTTTACTTGTGGCTCCTAGAGTTTCTAAAACATTCAGGCTGAACTTTCCTCTATTGTGGAACCAATTTCCAATTACGGTCCGTGACGCTGACAGTTTGTCTACTTGTAAGATTAGATTAAAGATGTTCCTCTTTGATAAATCCTATAGTTAGGGTTGGATTGAGTTTCCTGAACTATCCCTTAGTTATGCTGCTATAGGCGTAGACTGCTGGAGTATAATCTGACCACATTACAAAAGGTTAAAAATAAAAACAACTGGACTTTTCTGAAGCTGAAGACGTTTTGCTTCCCATCCGGGAGAATTAATCAATTCTAAAATGTCTGGAGTGTGTGGAGTTACAAGCTTTATAGAACTGAGGCCTGGTTGTGTGCCCTGCACGACTGACATGACGTGAACCGTAAGGTCACTCCGCCCACCTGGAAATGTAACCCAGCTAACCTCTGACAAACAAACTAACAAGATAGCTGTAATGGCGGAGGTAGTGAAGCTCACATCGTTATGTGAGGCATTTCTGTCTTATCAGTAGGGATGCACCGATCCACATTTTTAACTTCCGATCCGATCCCTAAATCTAAATATTGTCTGATACTGATCCAGTTCCGATATCCTCATCATCGATTTTATATGAGGCTGTAATAATTTCCTCTCTAGTACATTTTGTACAAATATATGCATGCATGTCTAAAAAGGCAACTTGAGGTAAGTTTTATTAATGTTGGATAAGTTTTAAAGTTAGAATTAAATTCTGCTAACACAAAACACTTTTTTAAATTATTTATTTCTAGCTTTAAAGTGGATATTAAAGTGATTAATTTAAGTGATTGTTTAAAGTTATTTTATATTTTTAAATAAGGGGCAGATATAAGATTTTTCTTCTTTCTGCACTCTTTTCATTCAATGTTTTCTTTTTGATGAATTTGTTTTGTTTCTTTTAAATGAATGAATAAATGAATTAAATAAAATAAAATGTTGAATGGCTTTAAACATCTGCTAAGTTCATAACATAAACCAACAGACATGTTCCTGTTTTAGCTGTTTTTGTTTCGTTGGTATACAAAAAATACAATAGTTTTTTTACTCCTGTAGAAACTAGACCTGGACCAGTCCTTCTGTGTTTGTCTCTTTCTTGTCCTCAAATCGCAGTTAGTCAATGCAGATGGCTGCTTATTTTGAGCCTCGTTCTGCTGGAGGTTTCTTCCTGCTAAACGGAAGTTGTTACCTTCCACTGTTGCCAATGTTCAAGATGGAGAATTGCGAACAAGTGAAGATTCAACAAATATTTGCAAGCTTCCCAGGATACGCAACTAATTACACTATGCTACTATCTGATATCTCATAATCTACCTAACAAAGTCATTAGTTGGGACAACTGTTGTTAAGAACTGACACTAATAAAAATAAACTGAATTAAATGCTGAAACCTGGTGCAGAAGCTGTCGAAGGCGGTGAAGCTGCGACTCCAGCTGCTTGTTGTGTTCCTCCAGGATGTGCATGCGGGCCTCCAGTCGGCCTTTGTGCTGCCGCAGCAGCTTGGCTTCAGCTAGGAGATCAGCCTCGTTGGGGTGAGCAGAGGGGCTCTCCGACTCCCATGGGCTTCCAGCAGGGCCCCCTCTCTGACCATGCTGCTCCTTCAGCTGCTCATACTCCCTCTGCAGCATCCTGGGAGAGTTTAGATTAGACACAAGTGCCAAACCAACAAACACAGCACACTGAAGATCAGGGAAATCCCTTTTCACCACCACCAGAACACACAATGAGCAAGAATCTTCATTTCCAGCTTTATTTTCCATTGTTAAATATTACAAATATCCATTAGAAGCATAATTATTTATGAAACAGCCTCATCCTGAACACTTACAGTTAGGTTCCACCAAAAATCCTTCTCGAGTTTACCTCTGCTTTCTGCTTTCTCAGTTAATTCCTATTGATGTGGGTAGACAAACACAAAGGGCCCTCCCCTCCAAATCTCTTGCCTTCCTCCCTCCTCAGCCTCTCCATCTCAGTGCAGAAGCATAAGCTGCAGTGCTTTGCTTAAGTTGGCATTTATGAGCCTGGCAGTAAAGCTCTCCCAGCTCTCCCAGAGCGTCGGTGTATGTGTGGAATCAGTGTTAAATCACTCCAGTCGAGCTACTGGCTCTGCAAAAAGCATCTCCACAACAACAATAGATTTTGCAGCCCTTCTTTCTCTGAGGGTTTTTTTATATAATGGAAAAAGAATTGACGTTTGAGATGCAAGCATTATGGGAAATGTGTATTTGAAGCATAGTGTGCACTAAACTATAATTGCATATACAGTAGTCCCTCGCTACTTCACGGTTTGACTTTCGCAAACTCGTTCTTTTGCAGTTTTTCAAAATAAGATTGAACACAAGGTAAAAAAAAATGTATACGATACACGATTGTCAACTTTAATATTACTCACATGATTGGGACAGTACTGGATACAGTACTGTAAAAAGTTTAAAAAATTAAATACTTCAGGCAGGCGTCACCATTTTGTAGTTTTCTCTTAATAAGCCTACACTGTATTGCCACTCACAAGGACTACATTTCCCAGAAGCCAACAGTGCCCTGCCCAGAAGCCCCGTTGCCTTCTGCAGAAATACGTAGAGGGAAAGTTTTGATCTGATCTGAAAAAGTTTGGTCCTTTACAGTGACTTCGGTGCCCAGCGAATTCGGAGAGCCACATGGAACCGGACCAGAACCAGACCCCCAAACCCACGGCAAACCGGAGAGCTGCTAGCCAGCCTACTAGGGCTTCTGAGCAGGGGATGCGCTGCCGTAGGTCAGGCGCTCCCTCTGGAATTCACCAGGACTTTTTTCTTCTCTTTATCGGACCGCTCAATCGGACCACTGGTCCTGCGCCGGCCACCCAAAGGTCTGGCCCCCCACCAAAATGCGTTTCGGTACTCAAGGGCTGCACAGAACCGGAGCAGAACCAGATCTCTAGACCCAACGATGAACCTGAGAGCTGCTAGCCAGCCCACAAGGACTTCCGAGCAGGGACGTGCTGCCGTAGGTCCGGCCTCTGCTCTACCACGAGCCAGAGAACCGACCAGATCCGGTAGGGTAGGTCCGCTGAAACGGAACCAAGTCGCTGATGTTCTGCCGATTTGGTGAGTAAAATTTAGTAGCTACATATACACATGTTGTTAAAATTAGTAGGTTTGAGTTTAGAACATTGCAAGTATGTGGGAAGGGTTTATAAAGCCTTAAAATATTTATAAATACTAAAATAAATATAAAGTTGCTACTTTGTGAATTTTCACTTATTGCCCGGGGGGTCCGGAACGTAACCCCCACAATAAAGGAGGGACTACTGTACTGAAATTATATTGTTTAAATTTAAATAAAAAGCATGGCAAGATAAAGAACTCTAAATGTTTCAAAATACCACTCCATAAAACAGACGTTAGTGCAGTTTGAAATATTACTTGGCACCGAGTCGTTCTAAATATCCAATGAGCCATGACAATTCATCTTTAAAAAGTAAACCAAACACACACAGAACATTTTACACTTCTCATATCCAAAGCTTTTTTTTACCTCTGCTCCTCCTCGAGACGAGCAATGATGCGCTCCAACTCGCCTCGCTCCTCCCTCTCCACAGCCTGTAGTATCTGAGTAGGACTCTGGGGCTGGCTGCATGGGGAGCTCTCTCCTCCCAGCGTCTGGCAGTACTGAATAATCAGGGCGTGCTCGTCATCCCTGTTAAAAGTGCAGAAAAAGTGATGAGCGAGGACTCAGACACGGTGTCCCTGTCAGTTAGTTCACTCACCGTCTGTTGAATTAGAGAGCAGCAGTTAAACAATGGACTTGAATGAGTTAAAGCTAAAGAACTGCTGTGTCAAACTCGTCTCTGCTGAATGAAAGTCTTGTTAATTATACTACCATCACGAACACAAACATACAAACTGGTAATGACACTGGTGCCAAGATGATAATTTTCCAGACAGCACTGGAGTTGTATTAATCCAAGTCACTATGTTTGAGTTAGTTTGCATCAGTGTCACTCTTCTTGCCTATTTAAACATTTATTTTTAGGAAATTAGAATAAATCAGTTTTGTTTTACGGTCCTTAGTGAACACTGATGCCAGCTTTTTTTTTGTTTTTTTGAACCAGCACATTTAAAACAGACATAAATGTTTGAAATAAAACACAGCTTGGCCCTTTGCATGCATGAGTTTGAAGTGGTAATAATTTTAGATTCAACTGGTACAACATGTCAAAAGCTGGGAACTAAAAGGAGACAGATTGGCGAAAGGACGAACAGAGCTTTTTTAAAAAAACAAAACAAAAACAAACTGAAATTAGACAGACAAGTTAAATATTTCCATTGTGGACAGCTGACAGTGAAAATAAATCAGTGTAGTGTTTTTAACTTTTAAAATAACTTAATTATCAAGGCATCAGGACAGGTTAGTTAAATCAAAGGATTTCATAACTATCTACATGAACAATATTTTATAAGCTAACCCCATAGATTTTGAATTACATGACTTTTTTTTTAAACAAAGTATTTTTATTAAGTTTTACCTTGGCATATTTAGTTAATGTCTAAAACCCACTCATTGTTTTCCTTTTCTATTCTAAAAAAAACAATGATCGATAAATTGAATTTAAAGAAAAATCCTTATTTTCTTCAAAAGTTATTGACCTGCATTTCTCCAAAAGGAGTGCCGTTCCTCCTGTTGGTGCACATTTCTGACTACAAGACCCAATGTGAGGCTGGCAAAAATATTCACATGCATTTTCAAACTCTGTGGTTTTCTGTGAAACATTAGGAAACTTAGAAAACAACAAAATTTGAGGCTCAAATTTTAATCACAATTTCAGAATTGATTATCATCTGAAGATAACACACACACAAATGTTTAAATGATAGCAATGTTGTTTTCATTTCGGTTTTATGTCTAATATTATGAGGCACATGCAGAACATTCTACTTTAATACAAGTTTAGACGTTACAGTGGTGAACCATGACCATTAGAGCAGGGCCTTCAGCTTGGACAAAATATAGTCATGCTGATGATTACCGTATTTTCCGCCGTGCACGTCGCACCGCCCTATAAGTTGCATCAGTCCAAATACATCTAATAAAGTGGAAAAATGCATAAAAATGTCGCTTTGCCGTATACATCACATCTATTATGCGTCACCGCTCACAACCCGGAAATGTGGGCCGGTGTTGTGCCAAAAATCGATTGGCTGCCAAATGGCGGCCGCGGGAGCGTGCACGAGAGGACTTTAACAAGAGTAACACTTAAAAACAATTATTTGTTTGCTCATAATTATAGTAAATGTGTGTTTCAGTCTAACTTCTCCTTAATAAATGCACTTTGACAGTCAAATCAGCTGCATTTTCAAAAGCTAATACACAGAAGTAAGCATGTGCACGGTAGGACTCACTGTGCATTTCTTCGAAATTTAACAAGATCAGAGTCAGAGTCAGAGTCAGAGTCAGAGTTTCTTTATTGTCATTCGCACCTCATGTGGTACATGTGGTGGAGCGAAATTATGTACACAGGGTCCCAGTTACATCCAACAATAAAATGTATAAGAAAAACAGTAATAACATCTAAGATATGAACTAAGAAAAACATCAACTAAATATACACTAAGCACTCATAACATAAAACATTGAACATCAGCACAAACATGAACATGAGTCTGTGAGCAGATGTGCACGCATGAACACATCAACATTGAAACAGATCAGCAGCAACATGAAACAGATCAGCAGCAACATGATATGGTTTTTCACAGTGATTATTCTAGTTAGAGATGACCACCTAAAAACAATTATTTGTTTGCTCGACATTATAGCAAAGGTGTGTCTCAGTTGAACTTTTACTTCATAAATGCACTTCAATGGTCAAATTAGCTGCATTTTGCTGGGGCGGTGCGGCAAAATGAAGTCGATTTGAACTAATTTGATTAATTCGAATTTAAATGAACTAATAACTAAGTTGAACTAATTTGATATTTAAGATGTTTAACTATGGCTTGACTGCTACACCAAACTCTACACGTTCCCTAGTGGGACACAGATGTCAGTCTGTGCTGTTTGCTCACAGAAACAAGTGAGAACTCGGAGATGTTGGGAGCAGGGCAGAGACAGAGGTTGGCAGACAGATGAAAAGATGTGGAAGGAAAGAGGGAGAAACGGCTGCTGACACGCTGCGGTATGAGCATTCAGCTGGACGTCTTTTTATGTGTCGTCTAAATGATAAAGGCAGGTCCTAGTGAAGCCCAGCTGTCAGCTTCATTCTGAAGCACAGCTCGCCGTCGACACCAACACTTGACAACCACACTTAAAGGGAAAAAAGATGGCTGACTTTTCAAATGATATATTCATCCGTTAAAAGGAACTCTTCTGACAGCAAGTTTGACAAGTTGAAATAAAGTTTGGTTGAAAAACTTTGGCAGTGTTGTAGCTCTACGTGTTGGAACGGTGTTCCAGCTGTTTTCCTGACCTTTTAAAGACATCTTAATGAACAATTCTTTAATGCTACCTTCCATACATTAATTACTGATTTCAAAGGACACTAGTAAGGATGCACAATATTATCTGCATGGTATCCGTATCGACCGATATTGGCGATAAAGTTAAATATCGGACATCGGCCATTCCATCAAAATAACTCACCGATATAAAAGGTGCTGTTTATATGTGTGTGTGTGTGTGTGTATATATATATATATGTATATAAATAAAAGGTGCTGTTTTTGTATGACAACCCAGTGACAAGGATGCCTGCTGCGCTAACACATTATTTATAACGTCACGTGCGCTGTTTAAATTTGTGAAAATTTACAAATTTGCACAGTTCGAGTGTTGTTATTGTGTTAGAGTAAATGTCATGAATAAATTTGACATTAAACATAATCCAAGTTGAAGTGTTGCATCATTTTCAGCACCCTTTTTGGCATCTGCACTTGGTAGCAGGTCAAATTGACAAAGACCATGCAGAATAATGTAGTATTTTAATTCCACAGCAGAGAAAGATATGTAGTCTCTGTAAGTAGGTCTAGGGGGGAAAAATATTGGTATCGGTTATCTGCCAAATTAGTTTTAACATATCGCATATAGGCAAAAAATCGTGCATCCCTAAACACCAGTATATAAAAGCTTGCGTTTTCTCCTTCATTTATTGTCAGTAGTTGTACTATTATGGTCTTGCTTTACTAATAAAATCAGTAGTTTAGATGCAAATTGTACAACACCACAGGAACAGACAAGACAATAATATAAAAACATTACAAGCCATTTTAATCAGAGATGCACTAAAGAGAGAACACTTGAGCACAAGTTATAATTCATCACTGCCCAGAAAGCAGCAGGATAATTTAATCTGGACACGGTGCAATTATTCCAGTATTCACTTTGGGTTTCTTTCAAAAATAGATGTGATAAACACCAGTTTTGATTTTGAACATGACTGCTTGTTTTTCTTGTTAAATATTTCAATTGTTTAATATATTGTACTAAACATAGTATCACTCTTACAGTGTTGGAGCAATGATGTGTGAGGATATTACAGTAATGACCAAAACAAATGGTTTAAAGAAAAGTAGACTTAAAAAATAAAAACTTTCACTTGACTCATGTTCAGGGAGATTTTCTGGCTTGGCTATAAAAAAATAACTTTTATGAACTCGTTGAACTTTTTGCCTTAGTGTGATAAGAGTTCAGAGCAGTTTTTCAAAAGGCCTACTCAATTGTTTGTGTACTTTTGCTTAAATTATGTGCAGCACAGTTGTAAAATTACTTTTTAGACAAAAAAAACATATATTTTTTAACCCATTTTGGGGTTTTTTTTCCAGTAGTTTCTTGCTTTTTTAAAAATGTTCTAAACTTTATTTGACATCTACTGCCATTTTAAAAGATCTAGCCTTTATATTCCATAAAATACTGAAATTCTGAAAGTCTAGATTTAGAATGACAAAGAAAACAGAGATAGAAAGTTAAGATTGTTACACAGCTGCTGCTGCAACAAGAAGAAATCCTAACACACAAATCTTTTATTCTGCAATATGCCCTGACAAAACAAACAAGGATGATGAAAAAAGGCTCCTGGAGAGAAAGCCTGAGAACTGGTGCCAGTGTCGTTTTCTGGGGGTTAGGGATGGAGCGTCCTGTAAACACGGAGTAACCAATTAGGCGGGTTCATGGTAACTCGGGGACAGGCAGGAGAATCCAGACGACAGCATGAGGGGATCATTATAAGTGAAAATGGGAACAGTAGGAGGTAGGGATGTATGAAAACCTTCACCTAGGAGATAGTGACGGAGAAAATACTGGAGTCAGAACAAGAATCTGAGAGAAATGATGCTGGAAGGGAGCAAGAGGAGGGAGGACGAGACGAATTAAATGTAAATAATGGTGAGGCTATAAGCTGTATAAGCTATAGCTGCAAGTTTATAGTGTTGTGCTTGGTGAGGGTGGGTGCCTGAGGGGACTTTGTAAAGTTTTAACCCAACAACAATAGTTTCCAGCTTTCATTTCCAGCTATCACAAAGAAAAGAGCTCACCTTAAGCTGAACTGCTTTATCAGTTGCCTAGAATAAGCTCAAAAGAAAAGAAAAAAAACGGACATTAAAAAAAAAACACAGGAAAGCAGGAATAAAAAGAAAGCCAAGAATATGGGGTAAACTTAGGAGATGATGAAAATAGCATTAAGCCAAAACACCGCTCTTTGTGTGTTCAGCAATTTCAGGAACGAGCGAAGAGGCCAGGCGTTTAAACTTACATTGTGTTTTAAATGAACACCGAAGGTAAAACCTGATTAAACCACTATCAAAAGTGATGAAAGGCAGAACAAAGAAGATGAGAGGATGGCACTGAGGTAGTTTCTAAGGGGCTTCTAGAAATAACATGAAGGACAAAGAGAACGATATGAAAGAAGAAACAGCGATAACCAAGACGCTAATGAAAACACTGTGCTTTAGCTGGGGGTCAGAGAAAATACTCATTTGCTAATTAAAGATTCCCTTTTTGATAAAAGCAACGAAAAACAAAAAATTGACAGAAGGATCGAGGCCACGAGGGTTCGCGTGCATACGCTCATAAATGACTGGTATTACTGCACGAAACGCAGCGAGACCAGATCAGCGTTGGCAGGATTTGAACAATCAGAAAAGATGAGCCAAAAGTCAAACATGCATGTAATTGGCAAACGCACCCGCCCGTGCAAAACAATGCTCATTTCCATAAATTTAGAAGCTGCCTTCAAGCATGGTAATAATTTCTGTGAACACGTGCACTCTCACATGTCAACAGATGATTGTAGAGACAGAACAAAATGTAAAGAAACTAATTTAAAGGCAATCAGAGGAAGACATAAACTATTCTTTTAAAAGATGTGAATCTGAGTGGACTGATTCAATCAAGTCTGGTACTTTAGATCTGAAACTTTACTCAAGGCTATTTTTAGTTTGTGCGTAAAAGAGAAAAAAAAAAATGCTACCAACCTCCATTTATAAATAATCTCACATCTGATCCCAGCTGTGTGTTTGAGGAGACTCTTACAAAATGTATGAGACAGTATGTGTTCCCTGCTGGGGCATTTTTTTTAATTTTTTTTTGGGTAAAACTGAGCTTAAAAATAGCTGTTTTGTCTAAACATGGTTCAAATCATAAAAGTAACACAAAGAGGAGTCAGAGGAATTACACACAATTATTTATGGATGGGTGATTAGGATAAGACGTTGCATGTGGCAAGAAAAGCACATGAAGGATTGGTTTAAACATGTGGTGCAGCCTTCTTGAGGAGCAACAATAGTGTGAATGTTTATGAAGCATTCACACTATTGTGATCCATTTTTCTTCCGTACGTTTTTCAGCATCTTTCTTGTTCCACAATTTTTGTGCCATTTCAACAACTCATATAAAACGTTCACCTCGTTCACGAGAAGGGCGCTTATTTAAACTTTGTTCAGATAATTTTCACATTTTTCTGCTCATTTCTGCTTCTTTCAGCCTAATTAGACAAACGTTTTCTTTCTTCTGCCAATTTCAGCTTGTTCTACCTTTTCAGCTAGTTTTTAGCATTTTTAGCTAATTTCAGCAGTTTTCAGATAAAATCTAGTTTTTCATGGTAAATTCAGCTACTTTTTGCCTAATTAACTTTTTTGTTGTTGCTAATTTCAGCTTTTTATGCTATTTCAGCTATTATTTTGCTGTTTTGTGCTAAATTTACCCTTTTCAGCTAATTCCACATTTTTGGAGCTTATTTCAGCTCCTTCCACTTCCTTCTGGTACTTTAAGCTTCTTTGTACCTTTTCAGCCTTTTTTTGTGCCAATTCAGCTTTTTGTGCTTATTTCTGCTTATTTAAACCAAATTCAGCAAATATGCGTTCTTTATGCTTTCTTCTACTAACTTAGGCTTGTTCTTCCATATCAGCTAGATTTCAGCATGTGTTTAGCTAATTTCAGCAAGTTCTTAAGCAATAAGCATTCACACTGCATT
Source organism: Nematolebias whitei (assembly GCF_014905685.2). Lineage (NCBI taxonomy): Eukaryota > Metazoa > Chordata > Actinopteri > Cyprinodontiformes > Rivulidae > Nematolebias > Nematolebias whitei. The sequence goes on from NC_056509.1 coordinate 35,355,017, forward strand.
TCTGCAGGAAATGCAATTTCTCTAGTTGCAAGTAAAAATGATTGTGCTGAATTAATGTCTGCATTTGGAAATCTGCTAATGTGTTATAACACTGTGCATGTGTTTTATCCTTGCAGCTCTGTCGTGCACACGCTTGTTTTTAACATTAAACCAGTGAAACAAAAGCTCAGAAGATAACCTGAATTCCCCTGGAGATCCAGAGTAAATCTTCTTTTATTGGAGACCTTTGGACTTCTCAAAGTATTAAAAGTGCAGACTTAATGAGTGAAAATAATGCCCGTGTTCTTTTTAATGCTCGAGTAAATCATATTAATGATTACAGTAAGAACAGCAGCAGGATCTTCTCCAGGGTTCCGGGCAGCCATTGTTATTGTACTTCTGAACTTCCTGCTTTGGCCAGTCAAAATATCTCCAGTGAACAGGAGCTTTTTCTCTAACATGTAGACAATCTGATCAAGTTTGAACTAAAAGTAAATTAAGAACATTTCCCTGTCTGATGGACATAAACCCTTTCTCAAAGGTCTTCAGATTTAATTTGTTTTTAACGATGTGTTCAAATTGATGTTAGAATCAAACAGTATATGCACGCTCACAACATTTTGCTCTTATAAATACTGTATGCAACAATAAATTATTTACCTAAACGTTGAAAACTTTATATTTTTTCAAAATTCTATTGTAAGATTTTGGACTTTATAATACTTTGGATTCTTTGGGTTAAATTCTCCAGCTCTCACTGGAGCGGTTGCAGCCGAGTGTGAAGCGGCTGGAATGAGAACAAGCACCTCCAAATCTGAGGCCATGGTCCTCAGTCGGCAAAGGGTGGATTGCTCTCTTCGGGTCGAGGGTGAGGTTCTGCCTCGAGTGGAGGAGTTCAAGTATCTCGGGGTTTTGTTCACGAGTGAGGGAAGAATGGAGCGTGAGATTGATAGATGGATTGGTGCAGCGTCTGCAGTATTGCAGACGCTGTGCCAGTCCGTTGTGGTGAAGCGGGCACTGAGCTGCAAGACAAAACTCTCTGTTTACCGGTTGGTCTATGTTCCTACCCTCACCTATGGTCGCGAGCTCTGAGTAGTGACTGAAAGAATGAGATCGCGGATACAGGCAGTTGAAATGAGTTTCCTCCGCAGGGTGGACGGACTCTACCTTAGAGATAGGGTGAGAAGTTCAGTCATCTGGGACAGACATGGAGTAGAACTGCTGCTCCTCCACATCGAAAGGAGCCAGTTGAGGTGGTTCGGGTATTTGGTAAGGATGCCCCCTGGGCACCTCCCTAGGGAGGTGCTTTGGGCATGTCCAACTGGGAGGAGACCCCGGGGAAGACCCAGGACAAGCTGGAGAAACTATGTCTCTCAGCTGGACTGGAAACGTCCTGGAATCCTCCCAGAAGAGCTGGAAGAGGTGGCTGTGGAAAGAGACGTCTGGGCCAACCTGCTCAAGCTGCTGCCCCCGTGACCTGACTTCAGAATAAGTGTAAGATAATGGATGGATGAATACTTTGGGTCACTTTTTGTTGTTGTAAAAATACAATACATACAGTTAATATATCAGCACTTATCTAACCTAACTGTATTCCAAACTTTTCAAAGAACTGTAGCTAATTATACTTCTAACAGCACCAATTCTATTTTAAAAGACAAGCATTAATTAGCTCTAATGTGAGGTTTTATGAAATCAATTTTTAATGTCAGTTCATGCTGTGCTAAATGACGCCTTAAATTCAATCGTTTCATGTTCAGAGCCTGGTTATTATTTCAAAATTTCCTACTCCTACTCTGCTCCGGTTTCCTGGAATACCTTGCAAAAAGACCGGAAGCTCTCAACCTTTAAATCTCTAAGTGGCTTAAGAATCTGTTGGACTCCTGGCAAGGACTAATGCAGACATGTTCCTGTTTTTAGTTTTCTACATTCACCTTATAATCTAACTGATTTTGTTACTTATTTTAATTTGTGGGAAAAAAAATAATCCGTATGCCTTTTTATAACTGTCTATTGTTGTCGCTGTTGTCCACTGTTGTCATCATTCTTTGTTGAAATCAGGTCTCTCTTGTAAATGAGTCCTCGAGGCTCAATGGGATTAACCTGTCTAAATAAAGGCTGAATGAAAAAAAACACTACTTTAACTAAAGCTGGGCTTTCTTGATTAGGAAAACTACTTAAGCAAATAAATACTGGGTAGAAAAATGAAAATATGTTGTATATGAACACGTCTGCTCAGTGTCTTTGAACGGATGAACCTGTTCATCATGCCTCTCTGAGGTTCCTTATAAATTGTAAGGTGTTGACACATCCCTGTGTTATACTCTAGGCCTGCGAGAAGGCTCATCATTGGTTTAAATTCCTATACAAGGCGATATGTGGACTTTTTCTCTTTTATTCCTGCACTGCAGTTGTACAGAGAGATGCTGGCTCTTACTTCATCTGCTTACAAGATTATCTATGCTTTTTGTTCCGTTTACCTACACTGAATTGAGGAAAAAGGCTTTTGTCCATTCTGCACCTTCTACATGGAATATACTGCAGACACTGGAAACTGAGTTGATTTCATCGAGGGCTTTTAAATCAAACTTGAAAGGACTTGAGGTCAACTTGAGAACTTGTACCTGTTGTTCTTAATTTGTTTCAATTGTTTGATTTTTAATGTTTCCCAATTTGATGTTTTCTTTTTGCTGCCATTTTTCTTGATCAGGTCGCCCTTGAAAAAGAGATTTTTAATCTAAATGGGACTTCCTTGGTGTCAAGTTAGGAGGAATAAGAGGTTGAGATCAAACCCACAAATAATATAAAATACTCAAGATTAGGGAGGTCCAATTATGCCTTGGAGGAGGCCTGGAAGGGCGATAAACCCTGGGATGAAGACATTGGTTAAATAAAAGTTGAATAAATAAAATACAAAATAATAAGCGGAACACCAGAGCCCTGTAAGCTGTGTTCCTACAAGGTTTCATGACTTATATGAATACCGGAAAGTCACAAAAACTCTATTTATGTCCAAACGGGTGTGTTTAATGTTTGCATCTTTATTTTTCTAGGGAGAATTATGCTCTTCTCTTCAAATGAAGACAACAGATAAACATAGGGTTGTACGATATTGGATTTTTAGCCGATATCCGATATATTAAAACTTATTTGGCCGATAACCGATACAGATATTTTTAGTATACTTTCCTTTGTCAGAACATAGCCCTCTTATTTAGGCTTATTTGCTACAAAAATTGTGCAACAGCTGTAAGAGCTGGTAACGTATTCAGTAACAGTCATATGCAAAGCACTTTGACGTATATTAAATGATAAGTATTAAATGTTATTTATTAGCATTAGTCACCTACGATGTTGTCTCACTTGTGGAGGCTTGTTCCAGGTTCCTAGCTGCAGTGTGGGATCCTCTGCGCTCTTGTGCATTAAGGACAGCCTTTTTAAGTTCAAAGTTTTTGTCTATCCATTGTGCTGCAAGACTAATCATGCTAATGGGGCTAACACGACGTCCAGATGTTTGTGGTAAAACTCACTCAAGTGTTATCAGCTGTTAGCTTCTCAATGACGTCAGAAATGACGGCTTGTAAAGCCCCCAGTATACTGCCACGTACATCCATATGCAGAGGTACGCACGTACGTACGCAGAGGTACGTGCGTACCTCCCAGCGTACCCTCCGTGCAAAGCTCAAATTTTTACGACCGCATACGCGTACGCGGTGTCGCACAATAAACTGCCTAGCGACGGACTGTTTTGTATACAACACCAATGTATTAAATTCTCCTTCTTCATCCCTGATCTGGCCTTTTCTTTTGTTTTTTTGCCAAGAGGCAGTGATCTCTTTCTCCTCCGTTGATGCCATGACTGAAATGGTGAGAAATGAAGGAATTTGTCACGAGCGAATTAAACTCAGGTCCAGCGTGGCTGCAGGAGGGTCTGGAGATTTCCTGGTGGGCTGGTCTGATGTGTGGGCTATAGAGCCAGCGCTCGTTGTTTTAAAAAAAAAATGTTTAGATCTTTTTATTAACAACATATAAACACAGAACACCGCTGCGGCTCAGGCTGCCAGCGCTCGCTTTTTTTTTCTTTTTTCCAACCTGTCAATCAATCCAGTAGGCGTGTCAGCAAATGACCAATCGGAGACCTCAATTTGTCCCGAAGGTAAACGCCCCTTGTCTGTGAAGCTGCTCTGCAGCTGCTCAGGGTGTACACTGGAGTATCATGTCTGAACCCTCTGCATACAGTACACGCGTACGTACGCGTGAACGGACATACGCGGCAGTATACTGGAGCCTTAACTCGGGTACGGTTACGTCAGAAAAAATATCTCCGACTGGGGACGATGTAGCGAGGCTCAACATACTGTAGTACAAAAATCTTCAGAATCCGACATCCTCACTAACGAAAAAAACCTTCCACACTGCCGACATTTTGAATTTTCCTCTCCGCCGTGACATCAGGTAGGCGCGCGTAATGTCATAATGTTGTGCTGCCACTGCAGGCATCCTTGTCACTGGGTTGTCATATAAAAACAGCGTCTTTTATATCGGTGAGTTATTTGATGGAATGGCCGATATTGAACTTTATCGCCAATATCGGCCAATGCCGATAACATGCCGATAATATTGTGCATCCATAGATAAAAACTTGTGTTAAAGTGAGCCATCTAAAATTATATTCTGTGTTCTTGGGTCTCTGCTGTTGGATCTTTTAGCCTTCAAACCCTCATCTTCTTCAGCTAATTAGTGCTCTGCAGATGTCGGTGTGATTATATATTTTTAAGAGCAGGCAATGATAATGGCTTCTCTTGAAAAAGGCACACTGCGCTGCACAGAGCGGCACAAGGAGGAGCGGTGGTAAAGTGTCTGAGCCACGTTAGTAAAGTTTTAAGAGGAATATAAATCCACCCGTTTCTGTTGTTGCCTGCACATCAAAATGTCCCGTTATTCTTCTGCCCCCAGAATGATTCACAGAACAACAATGACAGTAAACAGCTTTTCTTTAGATGTACATATTTCTCCTACATGATCCGCACGGTGCATCGGTAAAGGATGCAATCTACAACACAATGAAGCCGAAGGTTTAATTTTATTTTTACTGAAGAATCCCAAATGTCTTTCAGGCGCTGCACTGGAAATACAACTTTTTAAAAGAATTCCTTTGAAGAAACCCCAAAACTCAATTCTCTTTCTTTTTAGAAGCAGCATCTCTGGAAACTCTCAGCTCTCCAGGTGCACACATTTCAGCTCAACTGTGTATTCTTCGACTTTATGATAAATACAATTATTTAGAGGACAAAAACAAAAAAACAAAAACTGCACCAAAAAAGGAGCTTTTTGGTGCATCTGACACATGTCCAAATCTATCAAATAAACCTTTGATTCATGAAATCTTGGCAATCTACAAAAACTCAATTCAACAAATGATTCCACAATAAAGACGGTGATCTTTAATTCATGGTGTGAAGATAATGTGTCTGTGAGCTTAGAGGGCATTTAAAGCTAATTTCTTGATTAAGATCTTCAGTTTAAAAACACGTCCTTCAACCTAAATGTTCTGCAGTAGCTTAGTATTTGACCCCTTTCTCCACTCTGTCATGTTTTCATCTCACATCCTGACAGCTGCAACTGTCAATCACCCAATTCCAAAAAACCTTTATCCTTCCTAAATATTTTTTAAGTAAATAACCAAACTACAACCAACCACTCGTTTATCATAAATGACCTTTGATAGTTTTTTTTTTTCTTTTGTTTTATTAATTTAAGTAGTAAGTAAGAAAGTAATTTTTGGAATCCATCAAAAAAGTGAAACTACTTCAAGACACTAAACACCAACAAATTTAAATGTTTTCATTTAGTTTTATACTCGGTTGACTTTGTGCATGTGTTTATAACATTTACTCAGAAAAATGTTACAGGGTATCTGCAGGTTTCAGCAAGTCAAATTTAAGACTTTTTAAGACCTTTTTAATACCCTCTTGAATGAAATTTAAGACCATAAAAACTCTATAAATATAGGTAATGGTTGGAGAAATCCTGCAATAAAATAAGTTCAGGTTTAGTTTTTGTCTGTTTATTGAACATAAAGTGATATTCAGTGCTCTCTGGTTCAATAGTTGTATGAACAAGTGCAGTTATTTAGTTGGAAACATCCAACAGAAACAGACATTTACTGAATACATTCATGGCATGAGGCTCAATTGTGTCTTAATTTCCAGTTTTGCCTTCAAACACAAAGACGTTGTCCAGCCAACTGTCCATACATTTGCACCAACACATGATTTAGTCGCAGATTAGCTAGCTAGCAAGCATACATATCAGCCGCTAGTAGAAAGTAGCCTCAGTCGCCTCGAGTCACAGTTGGTTTGAGCCATAGACTATAAAAGAAAACGCAAGTTCAGAAAGCACGGAAGAAGTCTACGTGCGACTCATTGTAAAACTTTTGTCTGACAGAAAAGTCCCGCAGGATGAATACATTTCATTTTTTTTAATCCTTCTCCTCATTTTTAAAGATGACAAAAAGCCATTGTGATGACAGAGAGCATTAATCCCTCCTGACCCGACACATTTTAAGATCTTTGAGTAACACATTTAAAATCAACGGACGCATTTTTTAAAATAATTTAAATCATTAAATTTTAAGACAATGAAATTAAGACAAATTTAAGACAGGCCTTGATTTTAGATTTAAGATGTTTTAGGATGTGTGGACACCCTGTGTTAGGTTTAGTTCAGGTAGTCTGATTTCATCTAAGGGTTGAAGAATTGGAAAATGTTAAAAAGTTGCAATAGAGAAAAAAAAAAAAAACAATACCAGTATATACTTTGATGGGGAAATATTGGTGAAATATAGAAAATCTCTAAAAGTATTGCATCAGATCACTCAAGACATGGAATATGTAAAACATGTCACATCTCAAGTTGATCTAACTTGACACGACAAACATTTATTTCTCTTTGTTCAGAAAATTGTCCAAGTCTCGTGGAATTTCCAAAGTGCACAAAACTATGAAAAACACTGCACCCAGAGCATCAAAACCATTTAAATACAAGATATTTTGCTTATATTAAATCTGTTTTAGTTCAAACACTGTGTCAAAGGTGTATACAGTTGTAAAACACAACCATTTTGACCATTTCACAAGAGAAAATAACAACCACTACTGGCATAAACCATAAAAAGTAAATTGACCTGACAGAAACATCCCATAGTGCTTTAATATTACACTTATCTGGAGGGCAGTTTTCAGCGTTAGTTCTCTTTAATCCAAGTAAAACGTGTGTAGTGGCTTCAATATTGTTGAAACATTGTGCATCAGCTCTGATTTGATTTAGAGAGCAGCTCCAACAGACAGCTCTACAAAGAGTCTGATTAAATACCAAAGAGCAGTGATAAAATCTGTGGAAAATGACCAGAAATGACTCACATGCTTCCTGTGGCTGAGCTGCTGTCAGTGGGCAGAGATCCGTTGGAGCGCTCCATCTGAGCCAACCTGAGAAATAAAGAACGGGTTAAAGCCCGACACTTGAAGGCCTCATTAAGATGCACAACACAATGAGGACATCAACATGAAGGTAGGGCGCCAATTAAAATTAAAACGTGGAATTAAATCTGCAGGCCCGTCAAATGACAACCAACCACAGCAGTTAGAAGAAATAAAAAGATTAATCTAAGTTGGTGCAGTCTAGGTTCAATATATCCTCTCACAAACACCTGAGAGTGTGTGGACAAGTATGTACCGTGGAGATGTGTTAACTATGTAGCTGAGCTGTTTCCCTGAGCGTGTCCACTAAATCCTGCAGTACAGAAAGAGCAGGACTGTCCAACACATTAAGAAATGTATAATTAATTATGAAATTGAGCTCTGACCGAATGTGACTGGAGGGAGAAGTTAAAATTCTCAAAACTCTGCGGTACGTGTGAGCTGCGGTGTAATGTCATTTAACTTGTTATTCCCTCGGCTCGCGTGTGTCTTTGTTAATGACACACTGAAGACGGAGACACTAAGCGAAGGTTAATGGTGCGCGACCAATTAGAAATTACGGGCCAGATAAAACGGCGCTGCATCACATGAACCGTTATGATTAAAGCTCTGCGCACAGTCAGATTTCGACACGGATACTTCTCGTTCGCTTTTAAGATTAAAAGATTTGATTGGACGTTTATCCACGGGGAAAGAAAGGACTGATGAAAAGTTTCTCATTTGCCTAAATATATATCTCGGACATTACAGGGCGTTAATGTTGGTGCAGCAGAACAGTGTTGTTTGTGGCGTTCTGCAGCTCGCACGCTGCGAACACAGATGTGGCGGCGGATATGGCGAGCTCTTTTGAAGCGGGCAGCTGAAAGCGGTTATCAGACCGATCTGCTGCGACTGTGATCACAGCCGAAAACCCGGAACGTCATCAGCCGAAGGGGCGACTGGCTTCAGAGGACTCTGACAGTCATCTGACGTTTAGTGTATGCAAACAGGAAATAATGAGCTGATCTTCCAAAGGACTGTTTATGGCTGCTGGTGGTCTAAAAAGTTGCTAATGGCACGTCATTTGTGCAGTGTAACCATGTTTATTTATAATATGTGGATAAATGTTACTGAAAATATTAGATACGCATTTATTCACACTTTAGGCTGCTTCTTATAAATATTTAAAATTTAATTTGCAGCAGATTTATGGATTGAGGGATGCCCAATCGGCCAAACTGATTTTCTAAAACTCAAACTAGGAATTAAAAAGAAATGACCCAAACAGGTTAGAAATCAACAAGATGAGCTAAAGATGTATAGACCGGCTCATCGTTTAAGATTTACTGATGAGAAATCTCTACAGTTTATAGAGAGGGACACAAAAAAAGCACAAGTTAACGCTGAAGGAGATGAGGTGCTCGTTGTCACCTCTGTGAGTTAAGAACGGCAAGCGGAGGCTCGAAGAACAAAAACTCACCAAAACCGGAACTTCAGTCTAGATCTATTAGAAATAATTACAAGAACGCAAACTTTCCAAACCATCAATACAAGTTTTGAATCACCTAGTTGAATTTTTCAACCATTTTATTTTTTATTTAATCTACACTTCAATTTATTAACATTTGAATATTTGATCTATCTTTTGTAATATCCGGTCCAGAACATAAAATATATATATATATATATATATATATATATAATGATGTATTTAAATTACAAACAAAGTTGGAATGCAACCAGAGTTTTTTAAATGCTGCATGATTTTTTTTTAATTGGCTGCAATTGAGAGAAAAGCAGTTTTTCCTCCAATGATGATGAGAATTTTGTTTTACTGTTATGTGCAACATTAAGAGTTGTTTGTGCAAATGTATGCAAAGATTTGACTACTTGTTACCAACATTTCTCTAAATGAACAAAAGTTGATCTATTTCTAAAAAAACATTAAAGTGGTTAGAAGCTACTTTTTTGTATTTTAAGTAAAGTTACTCATGAAGCTTAATAAAATATATATCACTAACCTGTAGCTTAAATTTTTTTTTATTTGAATGTCAATACACAGGTAATCTACTTTATCATTAGGAACCTAAAAAAGTTCAGTCAGGTCCTCTGGATGGATTCTTCTAATTGAAACGTTAAATTTTTTATCCAAAATACTTGGTCAGTCTGAAGAGCTGCAATAAACTCAGTTTTATAAGCAGCACCTTCTCATAGTGGATCTTTTGCTGGCGACAGCCAAAATTAGTTGTTCACATGTAAAAGGAGGACCATCAGCCTAACGACCGATCGTTAGTGCCCTGATGGCTGCTTGCTATTCACAGAGGGCTGAGTGACACTAGCAATAACTGCATAAGAGGACAGTTGGACACGGAGGTCTCCACCCCGTTTAATGATGGACGGTTTCTCTTTACAAAGATGGCTTCCTTCACTCCTCTCAAATTACTGAGATGTGAGATTATCAGATTATTGAGCATGCATCAGGATATCATTAGGAACCTTTATTGAGTAAAGTAGGCTACACTAACAACTGTTTTGAGTTTTTAATGATTGACTTTAAGCCTTTTGGAGTTTGGTTTCTTGTTTTCAGACTTTTCACAAACAGGATAGTCGTGACATCGTGTGTGTTCATGCATCAGAGCTGATGAGATGGCGGCAGGAGACTGCAGTGCGTACCTGCTGGCATACTGCTCTATCCTGGAGTGGGTGTCATCATGAGAGGTCTGAGGTGTCTGGGACAGCCTGGAAATGAATGGGGTAATGGAGATGAATGAGATTTGGTGCCATTAAAAAACACAGACGCTCATGCAATCGTTCAGACACCACCCTACAGCCCCTCGGAGCTTCACCGAGAAACAAATAAGCTGATCCTAAAGAGAGAAATATGGGGGTGAGATAAGCTACAAAGCAGCTGGATGGTTTTGGACGGGCCGACTGGGACTAGTTAATAAGAAGGTGATCGCAAGTTCAACCAGTGGATCAGGCAGACATGCAACATGCATTGCGGTTGTGATCTAGTTGGTAAGGGGGGTGGGGGGTGAGATGAGTGAGGTGTCGACTGAACACATTCCCCTCTGGAGACGAGGTGTAGTTGCTGTTGGTACTGATACTCACTCGTACTCCTCCGGACACATGCTGATGAGGGTGACGGGACTGGAAGAGAATTGGAAGGAGGGAGGGGAAGTAAAAGTACCATAAAAATTCATTTTAGGATCAAAAATCACTTAGTGGGTCTGAGACAGAAAGCACAACAGATGAGAGGAAGAGGAGAAGGGAAAAAAATCTGTTCAGTCGCTGAGCAGCTGCACTCGACAAATGAGGAAGATTGTAATCTGATCACTGAGATGAAGGTACCGTTTATATAAATCACAGGGCTGCGACATTATCGAAACTCTGCTTCAGAAAAGAGGATAAATTATGCGAAACGGTCAAAAACAAGGAAATTACTAAACAAAAATACTTTAAATGTACTATGCAAAAGTCTCCAGTTATCTCTCATTTCTTTAAATTTTGCACCAAGCAGACAGACATTATGGTCATCTTTAAAAGTGGTTTTGATAAAAGTTTCTTCGAATTTCTTTAAAAAAATTGGCTACCTTTCCTCTTAATTTCTCATTACGATCACTAAAACATTAAATATTTTTAAATATTTTTATGCCAGTTAAAGTTGACTAATGAATCATTTAGGCATAAATAGGCTCCAAAATTGAAAGCACAAGCTTATGTGAAGTATAAAATAACCCAGTTAAAAATTAATTTAAATGAGCAGCCTCTTATAAACACAATTTATTTAAATTTCTTTAGTAGAATCTACAGGAAAATCCAAAAATACGAGTTTGACGCATAAATTACGATGTCGACACCAAGAGAGTGATATCCAAGATACAAAATACACAGATTGGTGTAGTTTGTGGTGTATTTGTTAAATGTTTTCAGCTAATAGACGTTTAAGAATCACCTTGTTATTGCTAAAATACCATATGTGTAACTGGTATCTTTGTGCATTTGTCTCATAATTTTATAAAGTGCCTAAAGACCCAATTTATCATTAGTTTTTTATTTTACAAAGTTGTGTTATGCATTTCAATGCTAGACTCAATAAGAAACTGATTTTCTTCAGTTATGAGCAATATTGTACATGTGAGAATTTTAATGTGTGAAAATGAGGTTTTAAGGTTAGCTCATGAATTTTAACAAGTGTAAAGTCTCTAGTTTTCAATATGTGATAATTGCTGCTATTTTCATACACGGAGATGATCTTTTAGTCAAACAAAAAACGTGCTGATTCAGTGGTCAGTAACATGGACAGGCGAGTGTTTCTTTCTAAAACCTTGTTAAAGCTGTGAAATTCTGACAAATACAAAACATGGTGGTTTCGTTTACTGCAGATTAGCAGCCATTTGAGTGTATGCAAGAAGTTTTCAGGGTGTGGACGAAAAATCCGATGAACCAGGAGGAAAAAGGTGAATTTTAAAAAAAAACTTTTTTGCTCTAATGCAGAGTCGGTGTGCAAACTATAAAATCTTAGTAGGACCAAGTTGCTTTTGCTCAGACTTGTCTGAAATATATTCTGTGACAGTTTCCACCTCGACATGGAAGAAGCAGCTTGCATAGCAGATGTTATAGACGTTGCTGTATGATGAGTGACAAACAGAACTCCTGTATGTTCACACATAGTGAGCTAAATATCTACTCGGCGTGACTTATAAACAAAGTTCATAAGGAAAAAGGTAAAAATAAAAATTAGCCTTGTTCATAGAATTCAAATTCAAAAATACTTTATTAATCTCTAAGGGAAATTAAATGTTGTTGTAACTTGTTATCCTTGTTTCATTAAGAGATGTTATAGATGCGATGGCTGTAGACAGGAAGGATCTCTTGTAAATGTCCGTCCCACAGTGGACCCGAAGAAACTGGCTGCAGACGGCTCAGTGGTTAGCACTGTTGCCTTACAGCAAGAAGGTCCTGGGTTCAATCCCCGGTTGTATCTGGGGTTTTTCTGTGTGGAGTTTGCATGTTCTTCTCGTGCTTGTGTGGGTTTTCTCCAAGTGCTCCGGTTTCCTCCCATAGATCAAAAACATGCATGTTAGGCTGCCTTCAGGCCCAAGCCTCCCTTGCAAAAGAGATCAGTGATCTCAATGGGATTGGCCTGGTTAAATAAAGGTTGATAAATAAATAATAAATAGATGCCCTCCAATCCATCCACCCAGACTCGGGTGGCATCTCGGCTCCTCTGAATGCCGGGCTGAAGTCCTCCCAGAGCGATGGCCACTTCTCCCAGCAACCTGCCGAGATCCTTGTCATTGCGGACAGCTGGCTGGGATGATTCCGGTCTTTCTGCTTCTGTCACAAACCACATTTCCTGCTATTACCAGGATCTCATTGGTCAGGCACCCGAGCATAGCCGGCAGAGAAACGGGAATGCATCCACGGCGCCTCCTTTTCAACTTATTTGAGATTTGGGGCTGTAGCTGAGATCTTATTTGAGCTTTTGAGATGCTAATCAGCGGCTCCCAGCTGCAAAAAAACCCCCTCCACTTTGTTGCCATGGTTACGCATTATAAATGTCCAAAACTAAAATAAAGTTGCAGTAAAAATCCTTCCAGCTGCACAGCATCCAATACCAGAGGAAACAATCATCCCCCAAAAAATTAACGTCCATAATGGAAGTAAAGTTTCCAAAAGGAAAATCTCAGAATGAATGAATGTAACAGAGCTACTCCAACGTGGCCACCTCGAGCGGCACACTTCTAGAATAAACTAATCCCAATTCAGAATAAGGTAGAATGATATCCTGATGCATGCTCAAGGTAGAATGATGCATTCAAACACGGCGCCAAAAGAAAAAATGGCAATATTTACAAAATATTTGTAACCTGTTCAGAGGGGCACGAAGGTGCTTGTTTAAACGACACTATAACACTGAGATGTTGGTTTGCTCCTTCTTGTTGTACTTTGGACAATGTGGAACTGCTGACTGAGGAAAAACTGAACAAACTGCCTAAAGAGCCCATGTCTCTCGTCATCACTCTGTGGATTTGTCAAAATACGCAGCGTGTGCGTTACCCTGTTCTCATGGTTTTCCTTCCTCTGTGACTGCCTTGAAAAGTTTCTGAAAATCAATTCGGTCCATCGTGCTGCGGTAGTCACTTTGTTACAGTTAGCAGTTTTTTTCCTGCTCTCGCTGGTCCCTGGTTTGTTTCTTCTTCCAGTTACCTATAAAAAAAACAACAGCAAACGCTGCCAATTTAAGAGAAACGACTGGGAACGAAAAAAGAAATATCCGAGACCGAATGATCTCATACACATCATTGTCCGTCATGTATGCGTCTGAATGGAGACGTTTTAAGAATTTGTGTTTAAAAAAATAAATAAATAAAAGTATTCTTCAAATGATTGCAAATCAGTTTTAAACCTTAAATTTAGATAATCATTTCCTGAAAAATGACTGTTATTAATTTGTTTTGGTCGATTTTTTTAAAATAAGGTTACGATCCTGTGCGATCTGTTGGCACTCAGAGCACGTGCTGTGAAGGACTCTCAGCTACTACCACTTCAAGTTTCAGCTGTAAAATTAACTGAGATAGAGGGATTGCCAGTCAAGTTTACTCAATCAGTTAGACGGCCGTGCAGTGGTTACGTTCTGTAAGTGTCAGATATTTTGCTAACAAATGCACGCACATGCACTCAGACAAAAATCCATTTTAACTGATGATAATAAAAATGTAACAAAACAACCCCATAAGTTTTATGTAGTTATTAACAAAAATCTTCTTTCTCTTAGACCAGAGAAAATAGATAATAAATTAAAGAACAAATTTTAATAGATTACTTTAGTAACATCTATAAACAGATTAATTAAAATATCTTTATGCTGTGAAGACGTTATTTTGAACAGTTGAAAATTATATTTTGATTCGTCACGTTGTTCAATATCAATCTGTGAAAACAGTCTGATTATCCAGATCTAAAGTCCACTCAATGTATTAGTAACATTTCAATGTAAAAATGCTAAAAAGTTTAGTTGAAATGCACAGATTTGAGCTGCACTCTGGCTCCAGTTGCTTCGCAGGACACACGCAATGCCAAGTTTATCTTGCCTTCCAAGACGGGAACATTTTAGGTCTGGATTTTTATTTCTGAACAAACAAAAACAAAAAATATACCAACAACAAGATTTCACCGGCAGCTGTCACAGCCATGATCAGGCTCATTAACGTCTGTGCAAAGCCTAATGGAGCGCGAACACCTATCCTCCATCTGTTCATGAAGGCCGAGAAGCAAAAACCAGAATTGAGTGGAGAAATATTAGAGTGGTTCTTTCAAATGATCAAATGTGGCTGTGACAAAAAAAACCAAACCATCCTGTGTGGTGTGACATGAAGCAAAAACAGAAGTGGGAGGCGGGAGTAGGTGGTGTTTTGCTCTCTGTCAAGAAGAAATACAAGAGTGGGTGGAATATATAAAAAAGAAGAAAAGAAATGACGTTAGAAGAATGGAGAGGAGGCCTTACATTAACTTGTTAGAGATGGCAATTATTCAGAAAAGGAATCTAGTTTTCTTTTCTGATGCGACAAATATAAAGACTTCAGGTTCTAAGAAAAGTCTGACTTTGAATTAGAAAGGTTTGGAGTAAAATAATGAAAAGCATAAACTCTATTTGTTCAACAGGTAAACACAGCAAGAGAAAGAAAAGACCAATTTTGTTTTTTGTTGTTGTTATGATTCGTTTTGAACTGACCCCACCCGGGAGGGATGCTGAATGTTTCCCCACTCGATTGGACCGTTTTCGCCCTGAGGGGGTGTTGCCGCCACATGCATATGGCATCCATACATGCAAGGGAGTTATAGATAATGTGAAAAACACCAATGAACAGAGGGGAACTGTCAGGTGATATTTATTAACAATTTCTGGATGTTTATCACTGCTAACCAAATTAACGTTGAACTATGTGTGCGAGTTCAGAGAGGAGCCTGCAGGCACCTGATGACTCCAAGGACGGTCTGTGAGCCGAGGAGCCAAGGGCGTCACGACCTTTAGTGCTGATAAGCGTGTATAAAAACACTTCCTGTACAATGCCCGTTGCAGATCGTCATGACCGGGGCTCCAGTAAAACTTCTGTGTAAGCCTGTGGTGAACTCTGCCCTTGAAGTAAACTGGGTTGAAAAAAATCTTGTCATCGTGCGTGTCTCTTTATAATGCAAAGATATTTTTATTGAACAAACAGCATGTCTATATGCCTTTGGTGAATTTAAGGACATCACACTATTAAAAAAAAAAAAAGAGTACTAACATCATGTTTGAGTAGAATAATTAAAACAGTAACTTAAAAGTATTATTTGATTAATAAACACGAGTGAGGAAAATCAATTTCAGTCAAGTGCTCTCGTTATTTTCATTGAAAAAACTGTTGAAGAGTCCAAGACGGGACAAAAATGTGAATAAAATAACAATGAGAATTGCCTAACGCTAATGTATTCGATCAATGTAAAAAAAAAAACCTTCTTCAGAGTGTCCAGAAGCCTTTAGAGACACACAAATAGCTCACAGTTAGAGGAGAGACCTGATCCAGCACAAGAGGCAGGAAATGACAGTTAACTAGCAGTAAATTTCACAGAGTCTTCCTTCCCCTCAGCTATATTTTGACAAGATCTCTCACACCAATTCTTCTAGCCTTTGGAGACATTTATCAGGAAGGCAGCTCTGCAGGAGCCATTTTTCAGAGTGGAGTGGAGGTGAGAATGGAGAGAGGTGGAAGGTGAGGAGGAGGATGGATGAGGAAGGTAAAATGTAAGTGGCAGTGAAGTACAGCTGAGCAGTGTCGGTGTGAGCAACTTCAAGCTGGATGACAGCGTTGGGAAATGAACAGGTGTTTAAACCGATACAAAACTACAAAGTATTTTAAAGAAACCAGGAAAGAGTGAGGAGGGGTAAACATGTGATGGCATATTCAACACAAACTAATGAAAGAGGGAAAAAGCGTCAAAAAAGTGTTTCATTACGTAGCGGAAATGCAAAACTGAAATAACATTTTGGAGTTTTACAGCATACATCATAATAGACAACCTTTTCTAGAAATCTGCAGCTTAGATATAATCTTTTAAAAAATGGGGAGCTTTGTTGGGGCTTCGATAACTAGCAGCTAAAATGACTGAAGTTAGAGTCAATGTGGGCGCTGCTACCAATATTTTTGTTTAACTTTGAGTTGAGTCATTTGCTTACTGAACTGTAAAAACTAGTACAACCAGTATTATAGCAGCTTCAAGATCAGTTCACAGCTATTCTTATATTTGCAAATAATAGAGCTGATATTTCTTTCCACATGTGTTGTTACATCTGCATGTTGATTTTAACTACTGTTTTGATCATCACTACAACACAGGCTTTTACTTTTTTTTTTTTATTTAAGCACACATTTGTTATTTAAAATAAATGTAAAACGGTTGGACAAAAAAACAATTTTTGTCTTGGAAAAAGTGAAACTGAGTCAATGTACAGCGATCAATGAACAGGAGCGTCTTAATCTGTAACACGACTGAAACGGATGGTTCGGATGTTTTGTTGAAGCGGGGTTTGTAAATGTGTTACGAACAATTATTATCTTACATGTTGTAGATGTTCTTTGAACAACCTCAGTGTGAAGAAACAGAGTTAAACTTTGACAGGACTAATGAGCTACACAGTTAGTCTGACAGAAATATGAGACTGCTGCCCACGTGCCTCCGGCTGCACCAGAAGCTTGACCATTAAATTACATGTAAACATAGAAATACTGCCACCACTAATGACGTTAAACTTAAAACTAGACAGAAGCTAAAATCAGCAAAACTGTAGTTTAAAGCTAAAATGAACAAATAGTAGCTAAAACCAAAAATTCAAACGAAGCTAAAAGAAGCTAAAATTAGCTGAATCTTATCAAAATGCTAAATTTATCTGAACCACAGCTAAAAACTAAAATGAGCTAAACGGTTGCTTATAATGGATTTCAGCTAAATGTAGCTAAAACTGGAATTATCAAAACCGCATCTTGAAACTAAACAGCAAAATCATTCCTAAAAGCTAAAATTAATAAGACAGCAGCTATAAATAAAAATAGCATATACAGTAGTCTCTTGTTTATCGCAGGGGATCCGTACTCTGAAGCCCCGCAATAAGTGAAAAACCGCAAAGTAGGAATAGTAGTACAAGTAAAAGTAG
>NC_056509.1:35373047-35402276 GCF_014905685.2 Nematolebias whitei
TAGGAGTCTTAAACCCTTTCCACACTCTTGCAATATTCTAATCAATATTTCTAAACTCTAAACACTTAAAAAAAGCACAGAATGTCATGATTAGCTCTCTGCCACCAGCCGCTCTTGGCCACACCCACTTCTCCACTGCAGAGCGGTGATCAGCTGATCAGCTGCAACAGGACGCTTTTTCTGCAGCTGTGGGCTGCACACAGGTGCTAAATAATTTAAAATAAATTATTTTAAACAAAAATTTAATGCCAATTGTGTGGCTCATCCATCAATCAGTCAGTTGTGTGTCATGTACAATCTTATTTTGAAAGACAGCGATAAAGCGAGTCCGCGATGAACGAACCGCGAAGCAGCGAGGGACTAATGTACAGTAAATACAAAAAAGTAGGGCTTCTGCTGATTTCAGAGAACAATGTTTTTTAAATAAGTGAAGAGAGCTCAGTGCATTTCTATAGAGGAAATGTTGATAAATGTTAAATCAAATCGTATAATAGTGCTGAATCAGCACAGCCATTCACAAGGCAACATACAGTGGTGTAAAGGTGTATAAAATAACGTTTGAATCTATCACTATTAAATATTACATTTTTTAGACTAAAGTTGTACTTACACTATTTCTTCAAACTTAGGCTAAAGAGCTATCTGCAACAGGTAAGATACTTTCCTCAGACGCTTCTTCAAATAACCCAAACCCTTGCTATAAGCACTCCTCTGTCTCATCACCATGTTCTACTCACGTTTCCATGTTGTCGCCCTCTAAAACAGTCTGAACGGGCAGGTAGCCCAGACGTTGGTGTTTGGCAAAGTATTTCTTAGATCGGAATTTGTTCTTCAGCACTTTGGTGAAATCTCTCACGTCTTCACCTGATGTTGTCTGTAAGAGGGAGAGGGAGAAAAAAAAGAGAAAGGACTGAGTTTATTTTTGCTTACTGTTTTGTGTATAGAGGTTATTCAGTCCCTCGCTCTCATCTGGGTGGAATAAGGATCATCATTTATGTGGACAAAAACATGTCAGCTAATTAGCCTTTTTCTTCCAGAAACTGTTTCAGTCACGCAAGGAAACAAATGATCACAAGTCTGACTAGAAGGAGGGAAAATCCAGGGGATTTTTTGAACAAATCACCAAAAACTAAAGAAGAACCACTCAAAAGAAGTGTGTACTCCACAAAAGCCCCCGTCTACAGACATGTTATTTTTCTTTTACTTAACTTTAATTGCCTTTATTAGATGCATGCGACATTAAGCCCCAGCTGGAAGCAACTCAGTAATACAGTGGCTGTTCGTGCATCGTGTGACAGTGTTTGTGTCACTTTGCAAAATGTTAATTTGACAAACACACCCATAGACTTTAAAATGAAACAAATAAACTAAGGAAAGATTAAAAAAAAAAAAAAAGATTTAAGCTGCTGATAATATCAATTAGAACAACACACCATTTTCACTCTATTTAAATGCACAAACAAAAAAAACCAAGTTGTTTGTTTATAACAAAGATAAATATGAGAACAGTAATCATGTAAAAGGCTCAGACTAACACAAATCATTGTCAAGTAAAATCAAATTTTTTTACTTACTGTCACCTTGGTGAATTTAATGGTATGAAACTGACATAAATCTGTTTGAGCAGAGGATAAACATGGACACCCTAAATAAAAACAGTAAAACTACCACAACTGTGATGAATAAAGAAAAGCTGAACTTTAGGCTTTTTATTCAGTTTTAATTTGGTTTTCCTCTTATAAAGTTGACAAATTTCTGGTTTTTAATCCCCATTCTTAGAAAATGTAAATCAAACTCGTTAAGTAATGTTTACTGTGTGAATGCTTATTACCTAATTTCAGCTGTTTTCAAATCAATTCCAAGTTTTTCATGGTCATTTCTGCTCCTTTCAGCCTATAAAACATCTTTCTGCTAAGTTCAACTTGTTGTGCTCCTTTCAACATATTTCTGCAAGTTTCAGTTATTTCAGCCACTATTTTGCTGTTTTTATGCTAATTTTAGCTTTTTCAGCTAATTCCACATTTTTTTTAAATTCATTTAAACTTTTTTCTGCCTAATTCAGCAAAAATGTTCTCTCTCCACTTCCTTCAAGTAATTTAAGCTTTTTTTTTTCTTTTTAAGCTACTTTTCACCTAGTTTTTTTTGTGTGTGGCTAATTTTAGCATTTTTCAGATGATTTCCACTTTTTGTGCTCATTTCAGCTTCTTTCAGCATAATTGGGCAAACGTCTTTTTGCTTTCTTCTGTAATTTATGCTTGTTCTACCTTTTCAGCTACATTTTTTAGCATTTTTAGCTATTTTCATATAAATTCACATTTTTCATGGTAATTTCTGCTAGTAATTAATTTTTTTTCAGTTAATTTCAGCTTGTTATGCTCCTTTCAGCTTAATTATGCTAGTTTTGGCTATTTCTGCTACTATTTAGCTGTTTCCATGCTAATTTGAGCTTTTTCAGCTAATTCCACATTTTTTAATAGCTCACTCCAGCTCTTTTTGTTTCCTTCTGGTAGTTTAAGCTTCTTTCTGCCTTTTTCAGCTAATTTTCAGCCCTTTTTTTTCGTTGATGCTAATTTCAGCTATTTTTAGCTTCTTTCCTATTTTTATGCTAATTTCTGCTTATTTAAACCTATTTCAACAAATAAGTGTTCTTTCTGCTTTCTTCTGCTAATTTAGGCTTCATCCATTTCAGCAACATTTCAGCAATATGCTGGTGAAGATTCTCAGTCATCCAGGACATGATAAATTTGACAGGAAATACAATTTCTCTAGTTTTCTTTTGTTCCACTCCAGGGTTGGCGTACATGCATGCTTCAGGACACATTTTGAGAAGCATCTCTGTCTTCTTTCCACTTGGTTCCAGTCGTTACTTTATCCTCACATCTTCAGTAGTTCATGCTGAGAGGATTTTGGACAGTTTCTTGCAGTTGTTCCTCGGAGCAGAGACCGTGATAAGTCTTCACTGTTTACTGGCAGGCATGAAGCTCAACATTTTGGCTGTTTAGTTCAAATATATGTTTAATCTGAAGGTCTTTAAGGTTTTTTTTTCCTTCCAATGTCCATCATGCCGTCAGAAATATCTCCTTTGCACCAAAGAGAACATATTTCTGCTGCATTGATTAGCGTCTGTCTAGCAGAATATGACTATAGTGTTTTTATCAGCTTGGCACTGCCAAACAGCCCATTTTGCTCGGCTACTTTAGGCGTCTAGTAAAGATTGACACTTCATTTGCTTCTGAAATTGTAGCCGTTATATGTAGATAGTTGCACTACCTGAACTTTAATTAAACCTGAATTTAAGTTGCTCTTCTGCAACTTATAATTGCTAATACATGGCTATATTTATTTTAATTAATATCCCATGATAAAATCTATGTTTTTACTTTTCCCAGTAAACATACAAAAGGAAAATAAAACATTAATATCAGTATTTATAAGTGACTAAATAATCTTACTGATGCACCATAGAAAAAAAGGATGTCCTTGTCTTCATTTGTTTGCTTCAAAAAGACAATTGTCCAATGCACAAAGAGAAACCCATCAAACAAACATCTGGCATGAAAAACAGTTACTTGACTGCACAAAAATCCTTCCAACATCCAGAATGCTGATCGGAGGCCAGCAGCTTTCAGGTTTGTCCACCATGACTGAGGCTGTTTTATGACGAGAGGAAAATCTGCGCAGCGACGTTCCGACGTGTTGACGAGACTTTCCACAAGGATGAAAACTGTTTTAGCTGTTTCAGAGCTAAACAATGAATACTTTTTAAACAAATATAATTAGAGTAAAATGAAGAAATTGAACCAAAAGGGGTGGAAAAAAAAAAAAAGCCACAGCGTGTGCTAGGAGCAAAACATTAGCCAAATCAAAACAAAAATCTGCACAAATTTTCTGCAGCGATGGCTCAGCCGTCTCTCACTTTGCATAATAAGAGAATTAATATTCAGGCGCTGGAAGACTCAGTGGTTTATTTGACACTGAGATGGGATAGGAGGTAACCGAAGCCTGAAAGTGTGGATGTGGTGCTTTCATTAAATGGTTAAGTGGAGTATGTGAGTGTGTTGAAGAGAGATAATGTGAGTCCACAACTGTGAGCTGTAAATTGTGTGCTACGTCCTCACCGGTGTGCAGTACTCCACCATGGGGTAGTTGAGTTTGTGGCCCTTGGCAGTGCGCCCGGAAAAGAAGCAGCTCTGACAGACATCATAGTTGAAGTGCTTCAGACTGCGATACCTGCATGGAGACAGAGATGGAGGCGAAAAAGTGACAAAAGTTGGTTTGGGAAGCACTTTTTACATCCTGAGGGCCTGTTTTTGTGACACTACAATGTGACTCATCTTCCGGAGAGCTGCTGATTCCCCACCATCACTCTGTCACATAATCCTCCACTTGTTCGCAGACACACAATATGCTGACAAAATGACAGATGGCTGGGTTTTCACCCAAACACAACAACGTGACGACAACAGTGAAGACGTCTTTGTCAGCAGCTGTAGCCAGACTACCATTTAACAGCTAGATTGAGACAGGAGTCATTCAGACAAAAGCTTAAGTCTTCTATCCCCCCCATCTTCCCCAGCTCTCCCCAAGGTTAGCTGACTGATGAGCTACAAAGGAGAGTGATATATCAAAAGGATGCAACAGTGCACACACCAGCTCTAAGTCACATATGCCATTACAATGTGACAAGCAGCATATTACTTTGAGGAGAGGGTGTTAAGTCACCTTCACCCTGGGAGTGATGAGTTGGCCCTGATATAATTAGTTTACTCATCAAACAACTCGAGTCAAATATGGAATCTGTTCTGCATGGTCTGCTTTGGAAAAACCTGAAATCTTGGTTTTTTTTTTTACGTTTGCTTATGAATACTTTTCTGCAAGATTACACCTACAAGACAAAATGTCAGAAGAACAATCCAAGCTGTGATCAAACAGTTAGCATGAAAGATTTGATACAATTATAATCAGCTATGATTTTAAGATAGCCTTTTAACAGATTTCAACTCTTATTCATCTTCCTCTTCTTCTTTTTAGTGGTTTGTTTCTCATGGGTCACCACAGCGAGACATCCTCCTCCATCTCATGCTGTCCTCACTCCAACTACCTCCATGTCCTCTCTAACTGCAGCCCTACATCTCCTCTTTGTCTTTTTCCTGGCAGCTGCATTTCTAACATCCTTCTACCAGTATACCCACTGTCCCTCCTCTGGACATGTCCAAACCATCTCATTCTGGCCTCTCTAACTTTATCTCCCAGTTGTTCAACAGGTGCTGTACCTCTGATGATCTCATTCCTAATCTTATCCATTCTTATCACTCCTAAAAAGAACCTCAACATCTTAATTTCAGCCACTTCCAGTTCTTTCTCCTGTCTTTTTGTCCATGTCCATGTCTCTGTCTCCAGACCATACGACATAGCTGGTCTCACCACTGTCTTGTAAACTTTTCCTTTGCCGACACCCTTTTATCACAAATCACCCCTAAAACATTGCTCCATCCTGCCTGGACTCTCTTTTTCACCTCTTTACCACACTCCCCATTTTCCTGGACAGTGGACCCCAAGTACTTGAAGTCCTGCACCGTTGTGACCTCTGCTCCTTGTAGCCGCACTGTTCCACCGGCCTCCCTCTCATTCACACATGTACTGTCTTACTACGGCTGACTTTCATTCCTCTTCTTTCAAGTGCATACCTCCACCTCTACAAGTTCTCTTCCACCTGTTCCCTGTTTCCAAAGATCACAATGTCATTTGAATCTTTTTGCAAACGTAATATGCCTGTTACGCCCACTGATTTCTAAGGGGTTCTTTTACTAGAGGACAACCTTTCTCCTCTTTTGCTTGTTTACAGGCCTGCTGTCTCACCATGCTGCACACCTGGAATCACTTCCTCCTCATCAGTGGACTGCATAAAAGCTTCAGTGATCCAGCGCCACACCCCTTTCTCCTTGGGCATTTCTACTTGGTTCTGAGCAGTGCAGTGTGGTTGACTCTGAACTCTGTGCAAAACATTGGCAACTCTGAGTTATTTCTGTTAACTTCTGTGAACAACTCTATTTTAGAAACCTTTTGTTTAGATGGGAAGTTTGGTAGGGGTTCTCTGCCATTTTATTTTTAACTAACTTTTCTCCTGTTTTGTGGCCAGCTAGGGAGCCTAGGAATTGTAGTTTTAGTTTTGTTAGATAACAGGTGATTGTTTTCTAGCCAGAAGGGGCATTCTTTTGTTTGTTCTTTTGGCCTTGGAGACCCTGACGTTCATGGCATCCCCCTTTGTCTGCAACACCCAAAAACTCTTACACAATTAAATTATTGTAATGCCAAGTTGGGTTGTTTTTGAGTCATTAGCTTTGTTTAGTTTACAATTTTTGGGTTACACCTTGCACCTCCTAGACTTATTCCAAGGGTTGTAACAATGCCTCAAGGACAAGTACACTTCATAGCACAGGAAGTAACATAGTACAATGTTGTATAGTGATTAAGTTTTGAAAAAAGCCTGTTTTTAGTAGCAGAGTTAAATAAAAATAAATAACTGTCGTGCTCAAATACACCACAACATGGGCATGAAGGTGAATCAAACCTGCAACTTCCCAGTCCCAAATGGAGTGCCCTACAGCTGCCCCTTAACATTTATCAAATACAAACCGTGACGCTTTATTAATTAAACGTTTTAATGTTTTCCTGCATCATGCAAGTTAAAACCAATAAATTATGCAGCATCTTCTAAAAAAAACTGTCTACAAAGTAAGCATTGCTTGAAAGAAGGTTCCATTTTTAGTGTTTGTTGTTGTTTTTTAAAACCCACAAATACAACATGCATTAATCATTGTTTATTACCCTGTAGATAGTTTTTTAACAGAACCATTTGAAAATTTTTAATGTGGGGGCTTTTGATCCTTCCAATTTCTTAGAAAAATTCATTCAAACAAACAAAATAATAATAATAATTTAGTTTGAATGTGTAATGTGTGATGTCCACATAATAAACTCAGCTCTAACAGGTTTAAAACTTTTGCTACTTAAAAACAAATGCATCTTGGTGTCAAAATGCCTGCAATGCATTTTTCCTCCTCTTTCATTTTTCCTCTCTGCCTTCCCCTCCCACCATCACTCGCTCTCATCGATCACTGACACAACTCGGGAGATGTGTGCTTCATCAAATGTCTGAACGTGTTTCTCATTCTGCTTGCGAAGCAATGAATCTGGAGGAAAAACCCTGTTGTTCTGCTCCCCTTAGAACGGCGTTATACTCATCTCCACGAATGGAAAAAGCTCTTCCTACATGACTGGTCAGAGGAAAAACCAGCATTATTCCTTAGCGCTCACTGAAACTGTTGATCTTTTCCTTGTTGTTTCAGTATACGAGTAATTTATCAGAAACGAGCTGAAACGAAGGCAGCTACAGAAGCGTGAGAGCGTGTTTGTGATGTACCCTTGTGTGTTTTTGAGTATGAGCTGTTTCTTTAAGCGAGTGAGTGCGTTTCATTACAAACTACAGATGGTATTTACTCAGTAGAGTATCAGCTGCTGACATTTCGATAAATGTCTTGCCCTCTGGAGCACATCTGGCCTTTATGATCAAGACAGAACAACCCAGAAGAATGTCACATTTTGTGTAGAAGTGCGGCCTGTTACACAAGCTCTAATCGCCTCTTTAGTTTTTGTGCTTCGCAAAGTTCAACAAACTCTGAAACATGACAAATATTAGAACAAAAAAAAACGTGTTTTTACCTGAAACCCACTATAGGACACTCCTTGCAGATGTTACACTTGGCCTGATGTTTTGCCGTCTCTGCAGCGGCCACTCTGTGCAGGACAGGAAGCCAAACCATAGACTGAGGCTCCAGATGCATCCAGTCGACAAACTGCCGAGGCTCTATCTCCACCTTATTGTTCACCTGGCCATAAAAAAAAAAAAAGGCAAGTGGTCAAGAGCTTGGAGCCTAAAAATAAAATATGCATCCACTGTCTGAAGCTTTAGCTCCTATAAAAACCTGTACAGGCACATCCTTGGCAGCATGGGAGGAAAAACGTGCACGTGCACTAAACGGCCGTAACTCTTTACTAAACTCCTAACATGCTGACAAATTTAAGATGACCACATATATTGAAATGACGAGTCCCTGAGACGCGTTACGGCCTTGAGTTGTGAACAGAGGCTAAATTACTTTTACGAGCATCTTATTCACATTTATTGCTCGGAACATCTTACAATAAACTGATTTTAAACGCCCTCACCGTCCTTGTTTATACACGATCTTAGCTGTTGGCTGATAACCCCGAGGATTTTACCACAGTGTGGGAAACAATTTTTAGCTCCTAGCTGTTGTTTTAAAGTTTAGAAGGCGGACCTATTATGTAACCTGTACATTATTTTTACTGTTTTAAGTATTTAAAGAAACTTTGTTTTTCTATTCTCCATGAACCTTTTGTTAATTAAAGTACCACAATAAATATAACTTTGTATTTTATATTTATATAGCCAGTAAGATGATGATAAGTCCATTAAACAAACTGGTGCGACTGTTGTTCCTGTGAAACAAATCAAAGGCAACCTTTCCATCAGTGATGACACAAAAAGGGCATCAAACGCAGCAAAGGGCCAAGTCCAAGAGGAAAGAATAATCCAAAGATTGTGGATCTTCCTCTAAAAACCCTCTCCCAGAAGGCTACACTGCAGCCTAACTTTACAAGCAAATGCGTTCAGGCGTTTAAATAATCAAACAGAAATTTGTTACGAGCAAAAACTTTGAATTCAGGGGTCGTCACAGCAACGAAGACTTGGTAGTTGTTTTCTCTTACGCCTGATTCCTGACACAACCGCACACCACTGAGCTACTGTGTGGAACAGAGAGCGGCTATAGGGTGCTCGGGGGAGCAGATGGTGGGGGTTAAGGGCCTTGCTCAAGGGCCCAGAGCAGGGCAAATGAAGTCAGAGGCAGGTGTGGGTGCTTCACCTTTCCCACCCATATTTTGATGTTATCGGTCCGGGGAGTTGAACCGGCGGCCTTACAATCACAGGCCAACCTTCTCTAACCGCTGATACTCTACTTTCGTCATTATAATCCCCTCCCTGATGGACATTTACACATCACGCTGCCTCAACAGAGCAGAAAACAATCATGGACTGTTCACACCCGGATTTTGAACTGTTTGACTTGTTACCTTCAGGGAAACGCTACAGGTGCATCAGAACAAGAACAAACAGATTCAAGAACAGTTTTTTTCCCGAAAGCCATCGCCACACTGAACTCACACATGCACTGATTTAATAATATAACCTCCCAAACCCCTGGACTTCTACTGTGCAATACTACTGACATTTCATACCCTCAGTCACCTTAACTACCTCACTAATATCCATAATGTGCAATACAATTGTGTAATACTTGTATTTTTTACTTTCATTATTATATCTATATTGCGTTACATTTTTTATATTTTTAGTGTGTGTTTAATGTGTGTTTTCTTAAGGCGTGTTTTTGCACTGGAAAAAGGAGTGGCTCTTAATTTCATTGTACTGCGTATAATGACAATAAAGGCATTCTGATTCTGATTCTGATAAATATTCACAGTTAGTTCACACTATAATAATCTGCAGTAAGAAAGGATTTAATTAACTGAAAAAATAAAAGCTTTTGTAATACTAATTATATTTTTTAAAACATTGTAAAATAGCATTCCTTGAAATTAAAGAGTGCACTCATCACGATAATAATAAAATAAGCATTGAGTAAAACTGTTTGAAGACGAAAACAATTCTCAGAATAGATCTAAGACATGAATTGTTCTTCGTCAAATAGCATGGAGACTTGTAAAAACAAAGTTTTGTTGTTCAGCTCATTATTTATTTACAGAAAGTCCATTTTCTGCACACGAAAAATAAACATTTACTTGATAACAAAGTTACACACAATTATAAGTTTATTTTACTAGAACTGTTTTTTCTAATTAATGTCATCTTTCAAAATGGAAACCAGAACTGTTAGAATTCTAATAGCTTCATTTCTTTTTAAAACGTTTAGAAAACAGTTAAATTAAATACATTTCTTAAAGGTTTTATTATTTCCACAAAATCATGACCTAACGTTCTAAACGAACCACGAAGTAGCGAGGGACTACTGTATATCGTTTTGGAAAAAGACCTCATAGATCCACTGTCAACCAATGGATCCGACAGATGTTATCTGCTCTCCCTCTGGAAAAGATTACATATGCATTAAAGGGCAAACAGGACCTGTTTGAGTGTATCTGGAACCCTTTCATTATGTATATTAAAGATCTGAACATACCAGAAGACAGTGCAAGTGACTGAAGGAGGTGTACACTGCACTTCCTAAATACAAATAATTATTTTAAGATATCTACGTTGTTGTATTTGAGACCTCAATATGTCGATGATGTGTGGAGTTTATGATAAGTTGCATTATGATCAGGATTCTGTGAGGGGCACTTTGTTGCTGTTTTTTGTTTGTATTTGTTATTTTCAAAGTCAACGTTTCTTTATTTGTCATTCGCACCACATGTTGTACATGTGGTGGAACAAAACTGTGTACACAGGGTCCCAGTTACATACAACAAAAGTATAAATTGTGAAGAAAAACAGTAATAAGATCTAAGATACTGTAAGAACTAAAAAAACATGTTAAACTACAAATACACTAAGCATTAGTAGAAAAACATGGTTTGAACACAGTGTCTAAGTAATACTATCACTGTTTTGCTACATCTCGCAGAATGTTTGAACTGTGTTTGTTAAAACTAATAAAAAATTTCAATTAAAATATTTTAGAAACAACCCCCCCCCCCCCCCCCCCCCGTAAAATATTGCTTTTGGATTATTCTATAAAACTCAGCTTAATGGGCCTTTAACTATGAGACTTCTAAAAAAAAAAACTGGTTTTGGTTAATGGTTATGTTGCATTTAAATAAAATCTCATGTGTAGTTTTAAAATCCTTGAGCTACAAAACAAGATTAGCTTGAAACTCTTTTCAGACCAACATGTCAGATCATTTTAAAATTCTTCACCCTTCCACTCACCTTTGCACAATCTCACAGTCTCTTCTCTCACCTACATTCATCTCATTGTCAGCTTCCTGCTCCTCCTCTGTGCCATCTGACGGCTGAATTATAGCACTAACAGATTAATTACTGGCTGGCTGAAAGGACGACTGGATAGGCAGATGGATGGAAATATGAAGAAGAGTGATAAAAGGGCAGAGAAAGAAGTTTAATTTATGGCGAGGTTCATCACAGAACCATTAAAACAAACAAACAGAGGGTCTGCAGAGTTACTGGGTGCACAAGGTGGTGCAGGTGTATCTGTATGAATGTGTGCATGCACTGATGACAGTGAGCAATTGAGTGTGTGTGTTTCTGGTTTCTACCTGTCAAACATGGCTGGACAATTGAATGATTAATGGGTAATTGAACTACAGCCGACAGAGATTCACAACCACATCTGTGAGCAATTTCTTGTGTTCATGTGGTTGTACTCTAACACGATCATGTGTATGAAAATAACAAATGCATGTTGAAATATGCCTCACCCTGCCATTTTGGGAGATGCAGCGCCAGAAATCAGTAAGATTTATAATTTTTGGCTCGTGTCAAGGACTGGCAAATGGTGAGCCAAAGGAGAAACTGTGAGAACATTAAAACAATGAACCCGATGGGACGGCAACATCAGCCGACGCCGGTAACATTCAGAAATAAACCTGAGTGGAGCTGTTGGATGGCTGCAGTAAAACACTAGAGGACAGCCAGCAAAGGAGTAAAGGTCGAGACTTCATGGTTGGTCAGCAAAGTGACAATATGAAAGAATGTTTTACAAGATTAAGAGAGGCAGCACAGGCTACAGGAAGGCAGAAGAAACTGATGAACTTCACGATTTTAAGCTTTTAAAGATGCTGTTAATCAAGAAGCAGCTGGCAGCTGTAGATTTATGATACAAGACCAGGAATCCATTCAAGAGGAAAAAAAAACAGACATGTAGAATGTCTAATATTTCTAAAACATACACATGACATAAGTATTACAACTTTCTCTGGAGAGTATTACATCATCTGTACCACACACACACATGCAAAATCATTGATCTTTCCACATGCAATTTGTTTTTGAGGCTTTAATAAACCAGATGTAAGAATTAATGCCAGGTTATCATGTCAATGCTAAAAGTAACTAGAGAACTAGCATTTCCTGTCAAAATGAAGTGTGAATGCGTATTAAAAACACTGATGTAATTAGCTAAAAACATGCTGAAAGGTAGTTGAAATGGAAGAACAAGCAGAAGTTAGCAGAAGAAAGCAGAAAGAACACATTTGCTGAATTATGACTGAGTAAAATTCGTAAAAATAAAAATTAAAAAAAAAAAGCTAGGAAATTAGCTAAAAAAAAAGCTGAAATTAGCAAAAAAGTAGCTGCAAAGGCAGAAAGAAGCTTAAACCACCAGAAGAAAGTGGAAGGAGCTGAAACAAGCTAAAAAATGTGGAATTAGCTGTTAAAGCTAAATTTAGCTCAAAACAGTTATAGTAGCTGAAATAGTGTAGCAGAAAAAGCTGAAACTAGCAGAAATAAGTTGAAAGAAGCATAAGAAGATGAAGTTAGCAAAAAGAAGTTATTTAGGCTGAAAGTAGCTGAAATTAACCTGGAAAATTTGAATTTATCTAAAAACAGCTGAAATTAGCTAAAAATGTAAAAAAGTTAGCTGAAAATGTAGAACAAGCTTAAATTAGCAGAAGGAAGTAGAGAGAGAACAGTTTTGCCCAATTAGGCTGAAAGAAGCCGAAATGAGCACAAAAGGTGGAATTTTTTTATATAAAAAAAAAAAAACAGCTGAAAAGTAGCTCAAAAAGTAGAAAGAAGCTTAGATTACCAGAAAGAAGTGAGAGAGAGCACATTTTTACCGTATTAGGATGAAAATAGTAGAGATGAGTGCAAAAAATGTGGAATTAGCTGAAAGAAAACTAAAATTAGCATAAAAACAGCAAAATAGTAGCTAAAATAGCAGAGAATGCATAAAATGAAATTGGCAGAAAGAAGTTAGAAGAAGCAAAAAAATGTTGGACTTAGAAGAACTGACTCTGAAAAGATCACAAAACCATAGAAAAAACAGCTAAAAGTAGCTAAAAGTAGCTGAAAAAATGTTTAAATTTGCACAAGGAAGCTGAAAGAAGCTGAACCAGAACAAAATGTGGAAGGAGCAGTAAAAGGTTGTAAACAGATTTGAAGAATGTAAAATGAGCTCAATTCATTTTATATGAGAATAAAAATGACAAAAAAAGCTATAAATTTCAAAAAGCTAAAGTTGCACCAATACCACAAGTCATAGTACCCTTCTCCTGAAAAAGCTGAACGTTTTGATATATGGTTTGTTGAAATAGCACAAAAATTGTGGAACGAGAGTGATGCTGAAAAACGTACAGAAGAAAAAAGGATCACAATAGAGTGAATGCTTCATAAACATTCACACTATTAAACTGGCAAATCAACCCTAAATGTATATCTATGGCAAGAAGCATTTTCATGAAAAAATAAAGAGCATTGTTACCAAATCACTAATTATTAGCGCTGATCTAAATCCACACGTCCAAAAGGAAAGTTGCCTAAAGTTTTCTGCTTCTTTATTCCTTTACCCATGAATGCAAACAATAATAGTCTAGTTAATAATCCTTGCCGCATAATCAAGGCAAAATCTAATCTACTGATGATTACCATTATTTGCATCATTAATTTTTATGTGACATGAGTATTTTTACAGCATTAACATTCAGCTGCTATCTGGAAGATTTATGAAGCAAAATGTTCATAATTCCTACATCTAAAGAAAATTACACATTTCTCGTTTTTATAAAAAATGAACATCACTATGTCAAATATTGTTGTGGTTCAGTAAACTGATTTTTGTTTATCTTTGCCACTAAAGATGTATTTCTGTTTCTCTTCTGAAGAAGTTATCCGGTAGACTTGGTTCGGTTCGGGACCAATATTCATGAGCTTTTGTTTACATTTGAGCTGGTGAGTTTGCATTCACACTGCACTGTGCAGTCGAGTCAACCTGTTGAACCAACCTATTCCCCCGCTCGCCTGTGGGGGCGCTGCACCAAGAACTACTGAAAGAAATGACACAAAAACCTCTGGTCTTCTTCTTCTTCTGTAAATAAAAATAAAAACGAAGTGGCATCAAGTTTTAGCAGTTTTAGGAGTTATATTTTGTCATTTTTCAAAAATGGACTCAGCATGAGCAGAAGATGAGACAGAAGACCATGGAGAATATTGTTTTTCACACAAGGCAGCTGACGGCTCCATATAAGGTCAGAGAAATGCGTGTTTGTTTGTCCTGTGGAGCGGGTCCGGTCTGTTTACATTCACACTGTACTCGAACCGCGCTGGAGTTCGCTTCTACCGAACCGAGACCTAGGTTTTAGCCCGGGCCAGAGTTCGCCTTTTTGTTCCGTGACAGAGTTCGATGGCGCGTTCACACCTCCCTAAACGAACCGGACTTTCTAAGGAAACGAGCTAGAGTTCGATTAAAGTGGACTAAACAGGGCTGGTGTGAATGCACCCATAAAAACCTCTGATGCTCAACCTTTCTTTAACACAAAGAACTGAATTTGAACGTTTCCTTCAAAACAATTGTTTCTGGGGTCAGGATTAGTTTGACAACAAATTTTTGTAATTTGTCACTGATGGAGGCTAATGTATCTCTGATCCAACTCATCTTCCTGTAAAGTTTTAACAATGAAATTCAATATAAACCAGATTTTAAAGATATAAATTTGGGAATCATTACTTAACCCTGACTGAAAAGTCAACCTGTGTGCACTTCAATATGCAGGCAATGATTTTGTCTACAACTAGTGTTAACAAATAGCTCTTATGTGGATAATATGTACAGAGTGCATCATAACGTCGGGAAATTCCTGGCTTATCTGCACATAGATTTTTACAAAATTGTAAATAAAGTCACAAAAACTTATCGTTTGGTGCCTGTGTGAACAGGTCACTCGTGCAAATGAGTCCTCGTGACTGAATGAGACTAACCTGTATAAATAAAGGTTGAATGAAACATACGTGCTGGAAGCAGCTGCGAACGCTGGGTTCAATGTTGGAACCTCCGAATGCGGCCACCTCCCCCAGCTGCCTCGGGATCTGGATGGCTTCGTGCAGTAGCAGACCGAGCTGTCTCTGGTCGCACGTGTCACCTGCTGATGCCACCTGTCTGAAGAGATCTGTGGAGACGCGAAGCAAGAACAAAGAAGTGGGGAAAAAATGAGAAAAGAGGAAGTGCTGGTAAAAAAAATTTAAATAAAATTAGAGGATGTGGGTGATATTGACAGGAAGACAAGTGTGTAAATAGAAGAGTGACAGTACAGCTGCAAGTGGGTGGAAAAGCATGGACGCGTGCGCGTGTGTATTTGAATAGGAATTGAATTGGTAGGTAGGACAAAGAAAGCCCCAGAGAAGCTGATTCATATTTATTATTTTCATCCTTCCACTCCTCGTGGAGACTGACACAGCTGTGCTGGATGAAGATTTCTGCCCAGTGACACGTGTCGCGTATTGATTTTTCCTGATAAAGTCACAAACTGAGGAAAGAGGGCAGCGAGGGTAATGCTGTGAAAGAGCGGGAAGCAGAAAACAGGCAGGATGACGGGTTCTTCCGCTCTGCTTGCAGCTGTCTTTGATCTCCATGTGAAGTCGGGCTCTGATGCCAGCTTCTGTTAAGTATGCGTTCACGTGGCCACGCTCGCAATTACATGCACTTGTGACCTCCACTGATCAACACCCTCATCGTTAGCCGAACACATTCTGCCGCGCAATTAAATGCGACATTGGAAGCCGTTACACCGAGTGTCAAATGGCAGGACACTTGGTCAGATGTGCGTGCAGTCCAGTGAGCGTATGCACGAGGCAGACAGGAAATGAAACTCTAAGAGAGTACAGGAGGAAGAACGCAATCAGCCGTGCTTGATACCCTTCTCAAGCTAATAGAAACTGCCAGTGGAACGAATGGGCTCTGGGACAGGGTTCGTGCCACGGCAGTGGAAAGAAGAAAGGAGGAGAAGTAAGAGTAAGTAAGATAGGACGACAAAGTGGGAGTGTTAGACAGATGAACGAGAGTTTGAGCAGTGACGGCGAAGGAAGACAGACGGAGGAAGATAAAGCAGCACAAAGAGCAGCAAGCCAGACTGACAAGTCGTCTCCCGGTGGAACCAGCTCTCGCTCTCTAATCCTCAAAAATAAATCAGAAAGCAGAATTAAATAAAGAACAGGGGAAACGTAGGAGGTCTCTCATCCAATTAGACAAACCATTCTCCGATTCCCCCCCCCCGCTGTGAGTTTGATTAATACTACTAGGATTACAGCTGCGGTGGAGCAGCGTGGGCTGCTGCAGACGGAAGTGCACGAGGGAGGGCAGATTCAACTCTGTGTTTTAGAGTACGGAACAACAGCAGATTCATCATCTGCTCCTTTTCACTCACATTTGTATTTTTCTTCTAAGTGGCCCTTGGAGAGCGAGAGCAAGCCGATCTTCATGGACAGGACGCGGATCTTCCCGCTGCGACCACTGCAGGTGGAGAAAAGCAGAACATGGCAACCACTTAATCATATTTGCTCTCGACGCGAGCCTCTATGTATCCAATATGTTTTTGTTTGTTCTGCTAATTTCAAATCTGGAGTAGCATGGAAGGGCAGTGACAGAAAATCATTATGTGTTTGGAAGCAGGAAGCAGAAGGGCATTCATCTCGGTGTGTGTTGCTACTGGATGTTTGTGAAGTGCGAGTCAGACTGCTTTTTTCTTTTTTCTGTATTTAAGCAGGTAACACATGTGACTTTACAAAGACAGATGTATGTTAACATTTGTCATGCCTGCCCGGAGCGATCCTTATTTAAGTGTCAATTAATTCAAAAGGCAGTAGCGATGTTTTCATGCCAACCCACCGCGCTGATATATTCAGCAGATGCAAAACGTGTGACAGATTTCAAGAAGGCATGTAGGCTGAGCCATAATCGCTGACTTTTAATACACAAACGGTATACGCACGTGTCGTAAACGTTGAGCAGCCAGTTGAGACACATGTCAACGCAGAGGGGGACGTTGACCAGGTCTTTGTGCTCCTGTTCCAGCCCGTCGTAGATGGACGTCAGGCAGTTGATGACGTCGGGGACGGAAAGGAGGTGATTGTTGTTGGTGAGTTTGTGCTGCTCGAAGGTGCTCTGGGCAACACTCAGATCCAGCAGGTCCACTGCAGACAGAATGAGAGGGAAGACATGAAAAACAAAACGTATATAAATAAAAACTGTTTTTTAAAGAGAGAAAAATTAATAGAAAGAGTGACAATCAGATTCAAGAGAATAAGAAACACATTTGAATTTAATAAAGTCAGTATAAGAAGAGGTAAATAAAAGTTGCAAGTGACGTTTGGCTCGTTTATTTAGTTGTCCGCGGCAGCTCAGATTTTTCCACAAATGCCAACAAGATAAAGCTGAAAAGAACATAAGACTGAGAAATGGCACACTGTTCTTATAGGAACAGATTTGAATATTCTATTGAAACATCATTTTTGTGAATTATTCATAAAGGAAAATTGAGAGCTTAACAGCAAAAGAGCAGCAAAACGAGAAGCGTTTTTTTTATTTGTTCACCACATCTTCAAAGATTAAAAAAAAAAAGTTAAATCAATATCTCAATATCTCCATTAGGTTCTAAAAAGTACTTCTCACTCTGAGTTTTGTATCTTAAGAAGCAGATGGTCCAATATGATCCAGTTACAGGAGATTGTTTGAAAATGAAACGCGCCAGTAGCAGAAATTTGCACCAGCAAAACAAGATAAAAGTTTAACAAGGTTGAGTCAGGTCCTCTGAACGGATTCTTCTTTGTTGAAACGTTTCATCTTTTATCCAAAAGACTTCTTCAGTCTGAGGAGGTGCAACAAACTCAGTCTTGATAAATTCAACATTTCAATAAAAGAAGAATTCATCCCGAGGACCTGACTAAACCTTGTTAGATTTTCCTACCTGGATTATGGAGCATGCATCAGGACAAGATAAAAGTTGTGAGAAAAATAAGAAGGACTTTCATATATTTAGTTTTTAACACTGAATCCCCATTCACACCTGGCATTAACAAGACTTAAACACATAACTGAAAGGCAAAGGAGGGCATTAAAAATTATTTCACTCAAACCGCCTTAGACTAACTTCGGAAATGATCTTTGGTCTGCACACGTTTGCAGTCTGAACACAAACTGTCCAGCACCTCCCTTCAGGAACTCTTACTGAACTGGAGTTACACCACATTGCATCTTCTGCTGTCATCTTATAGAACAAGGGTCTGCAACCTGTGGTTCTGGAGCCACATGTGGCTCTTTGGTACCTCTGCCGCGGCTCTTTCAGGCTTTGACTAAAATAAAACTGAATTTTATTTAAATTATTGCCAACAATGAACATGGCTAGTTTTATCATATTTCCTGTCATTTTCAAATATGTGAAAGATAGTACAAATACAAGGCGTAAAACATGTGGACTAAAGTTCTAGTCTAAACCGCATGTGAATCTAGGTACACAACCAGGCCTCTCATGCAGTTCTATAAAGCTTGGGTCTCCACACACTCCAGACATTTTAGAAATGATAAATTCTCCCAGATGGGAAGAAAAACATCTTCAGCTTTAAGTCCTAAGAAGTCCAGTTGATTTTGTTTTTTTAACCTTTTTTTTAATCGATCATGACCTGAATGACTGAGAACCTTCACCAGCAACTCAGAATTATGTTAATGCTTTAATAATAATATTGTTCAGATGTCTAAATGTACTGTTATTTTTACAGAAACATCAACACATATCAATCAGATCTGTCCACTAGCAGTTGAATCACCCAAGACGAATGTTACTGTGAGGTGTGAACAGGGCCTCAAATTTTCTATACAAGCCAGTGTGCTAGTTATTAATACACCAAGTAGATTTTTATGTTGTTTAGGTTCAGCTGAGGTCATCTAGATGCCCACTGGCCCTGCACATTGCTGGAAGATATCTTGACTTTCACTTTTCAAGCTTCAACACTTTCAGCGACTCATTGGATGAGCTGTACAGAATCTTCACCTACTAATAAAAATAACGGCTTTCCCCCTCGGACTTATAGGATTATCACAACCTGAAGGTCAGATGATTAATAAACTTAAAGCATGGTAAGAACTGACACATGATACTGAAGAGAGAAACTGATAATACATGAATTTGTGAATTCTCTCTACTGCTATGCTCCAAAGGCAACACTAATTACTGAAGTAATTCACATGGAGCAGACACAGCAGGGCAGCCATGCTATCAGATGGCAAAACTTCACTTTCTCTCCAGCTTTGTCATTATACGAAGCTAAAAAGGTTGTGGCACATTAGTGAGATGCTAATTTGTGCTTCTTTAGCCTTCTGGCACAAACTTAACCCAATTATCTTCATTATACATGTATGTGTGCTGTTCTCTCCCACAAACAGGCATGTAAACACATAAATATTCAGACAGGAACACATGGGTCGACCAAGCTCATGAATCCAGGCTAAAAACTAATAGCTACTGATCCTTCTGCTGCACAGCCTTTTTCACTGTGGCTGTTCTAATCTAATGAATGAAATTGAACCGCAGTACCTCACATCAGATTCACTCAGTCTGATGCATTCTCTTCAGAAACACACACACGTGGTTTAAGAAGCAATCTGAGACAGTAAATCAAAATGTGTCTGAATCATTGCAACTCATTATAAAGCAACAAACAGAACACACCAACAGGCAGTGACTCGACTACACACTGCTTTGCAAAACGCAACAGGCATGGCGTGTTATAGCTCCTTGCATGTTTTAGTGGTATTGTTTTTTTTCCTCCACAAACTTCCAACAAACAGCAGGATGTAAATGAGTGATGTCTGCTCATAATGTTTTGTTATTCTAACATCAGCATCTGGATAAATGCCATCGTTCATCACTATTATCACACTGTGCTGACTTCAAGTAGCTACTGCCATGTAGGCTGAACCTCACGAGGGTATATGCATATACAGTGTGACTGAATCTGTGTGCATTTAGATAGGTGGGTGTTGGAAACATACAAAACTGTTCGCAATAGTCACATTTATCAAAACAACTGCTGTATTTTCTGACTACAAGTCGCTCCGGAGTATAGGTCACATCAGGCAAAAATGCTTCATGAAGAAGAAAAAACAATATACAAGTCACTTCGGAGTATAAGTTGCATTTATTTAGAAGTATATTTCACAAAGTGCAAGAACAAACATTTATTCTGAAATAACAACACACAGAACATACCTGGGATCCTGAACAGGCTTAATTAAGACAAGCCAACGAGTCTGACAAGCAAGTTACCGGTAAATTCACCAATCTCATCCCACATCACTGAATCAATTGAATTCTTCATCCTCGGTGTCGCTTCTGAACAACTCCGCCAACTCCGGAGGAAGACGAAGGGCAGTCTCCTCTTCTGCGGGGCTGTCGTCAGACTCCACATCAGTTCCAGTTATTCCGGTCTTTCTAAATCCTGACAGGATGGTTTCAGTTGTCACTGAAGTCCATGCTTTGTCGATCCATCCAAAGACTTGCTGGAAATTTGCAATGTGCATCCTTCTGGTTGCCATGAATGTGTGCTCTCCATCCAGGTTTCCCACAAGCGACACACGCAAGGCTGCCTTAGAGCTCCAGTTCACCGAGATGTCGAGAGGCTGGAGTACTTTGGTTAAGCCTCCAGGGAAGATAGCAGGTATAGAGTTGCAAGCTTTTATTTTATCTTTGAAATGTGGCATTATGTGCGCTCGCATACTATCCATCGCGAGCAGGGCTTTGCATGCTTTAAAGAAACCATCAAGATGCTTAGTGCAGCATTTGTCTTTTGGCAGTTTTACGTTTGAAAATGACCATCGGTGGCAATTTCTATCCATCTCCACAACATGCTAGCACCACTGTGAAGTGTGATTTCTCATGACCAGTTGTCACTATACTCACACTTTTCTGCCTTTTCTGTGCAACACGTCGACCCATGGGGATGTCAATGTTGACATGTATGTTCTGCTACCTGCTTTCTAAAGAACTCACAAAAACTGTCAACCTTGACTTGAAAGTCTGTTGGCAGTTTCTGACACACCGATGTCCGTGCTCTGATGGAGGCGGCTACGCTGTATAAAGCGATAACACCAAGAAGGTCCACCAACAAAATCATTCATAGTCATCTCCTTGACAACGGCCATGACGTGGAGATGCAACTGGACCATCGATAAGCCTCTCCCAGCTGCGCACTCGGCCTTCGAGCTCTGGCCATCTTGCTTTCAGCCCGCGATTAGCTTTTTTCGTTTTCTTCATTGCAGTTAGAGTCACCTCTGCTTTTCGTCAGTCCCTCACAAGTTTCTCATTCACTCCAAACTGTCTTTCTACTGCTCAAGTACCGCTTTGGGCTGCATATTTTATTACCTGCAGTTTGTAATATGCAGAATAGGATTTTCTTTTTCTGGACATTTTACTTGTGTTAAGTTTTTCTCAGTTGTCTCTAAGTGAATGTATGCACGGGGGGCATAAGAGGAACAACAGTTGTCAAAAGCCTAGAGGGCCCTCTCACAGTTTACTCT
Source organism: Nematolebias whitei (assembly GCF_014905685.2). NCBI lineage: Eukaryota > Metazoa > Chordata > Actinopteri > Cyprinodontiformes > Rivulidae > Nematolebias > Nematolebias whitei. The sequence continues at coordinate 35,394,671 of NC_056509.1, forward strand.
TTGGCTCATGTCAGTATGATTGAATATTTAACGCGTGTAGCGAATCACTACACGCGTCAGTCAAAAATTGCGTCATGAATAGGGAAAAAAAATGTAAATAAGTTGCTTCGGACAATACGTCGCAGGACTGGCCAAACTAAAGTGCGACTTAAAGTCCAGAAAATACGGTATATAAAGCAGAAAATGGAAACTCACACACTAAGATGTAAACTTTTTGCATAAATAAATAAATCCCACCTGTGCAGAACACATGAAGATATATTCTACACCTGCAGCAGCTGTGACAGTGTGTGGACCACAATGTTCACACACAAACACATTCATACAGAGATTTATGCAGCTGTAAGTATTTTTAAACGCTACATACCACTGGTACCTTTGCTGCTCTGGCAAAGTATTAAACCATTACGACAGCTCCTAAATATCAGAAGAGCCTGACCACAACTGTAATCATTAAGGTCCTTGTGTGTGTGTGTGTTTGTGTTCCTTACTTACAGCACAATGCCTTTTGTAGTCTGCGTATCTTCATGGCTGTTCGGTATGCAGAGAACCTCACGTTATTCAAGTCCACTACAGGGGAGGAAAAGAGACAGGGTGATGAAAGGTAAATGGAAAATGGGAAAAAGATCAGTACAGAAATCTGTCGGCAGAGCCTCACAAGCTGACTCTGTGTCTTCACTGAAACCTGGCTTCTGGTAGTTTATGTCCAAGAAGACGACTGAATTAGGGGCTGCTAATGTGGACAGCGCAATTAGGTTAGAGAGTTCTGTCTCTGAGAAAGGATGTTGCCATTTGTTGAGCTGCTGGCCTCCAGAAAACGTTCCCAAAGTTTCAAAGGTTGACACCAATCAGGCTGTTTAATAAAGAACAGTCACACTGACCACACCTCAGGGATGCATACATGCTAATGGACACAGACAGGAGATACAGACAGACAGATAAATATAAAGACCAGATTTACTGTGTGTAATTAAATGCAATGTTAGCACACCTCTTGGGCAAACTCCTTATCTTATTTATAAAGTCAAAAGTAGTAAATAAATCCCTCTGCAACACTTGTTAAAATGAGTTTTACATATTATGTTAATGAAGCATTACTTTAAAATTTTATCAACTTAAAAAAACAGCAACTGAGCCGCTCCCTTTAGGCAGAGACGCTTTTTATGTGTTTCCATTTGTGATGTGGATATTTTCAACCAGTCTTTGACAAAACACTTCAGATTCAGAGATACTTTAAGTTGTTTTGAACAAGTAACCCTGAACAGAACTTTTCACTGACATTATGGAAAGTTCACCACCTCAGCCCCCTTCAAAATTACAGCTAGTATTTATTTCAGCTGTTCAAGACACATTTTATCATTCAGTTGTAAAAGGAAATGTCTTTTCATGAGGACTCTCTGACAATAGCTATGTTTATAGGGACATAAGTAATCGGATCAAACGGCCGTTCGGAATAAAAATGTGTCGTGTAAACGCACCATTCGGGTTATTTTTTGTTTATTCAGCGAGTTCCAAAATAATTTGTGATCAGAACGAAACGGGTGGTTTATGCCGATTCATAATCCGAACGGTGCGCATGTAAACGCTTGAGCCGTTCATTTTTTTCTGATTGTGAAAAACTGACCTGATTGCACATGTGCGACTTTGTCATTTCTGCCTGGCTAGATGCTAATATTAGCATGTCAGGGAAGCTAAACTGGTCAGTGAGCGACACAACATTTCTACTGGAAACTTTGAAAGAGCTCAAAATGATCTGTATTACCTGTAGCTGTAACCACCATCATTAAAACCTGTTGCAGGTTTTTTTTAGTTTTTTGGTTAATTTCAATTCGGATGCTGCTTCGTACACCTTTGTCTCATATGCTGAAGGTTCTGCTTTTACTCTCAGTCCAACAAATATATCAACTAGAACTTTTCTATTATCTAACAAAGATAGGGCGGCTGTGGTGCAGTGGTAGGGCAGCAGCCTTAAGACCAGAAAGCCACAGGTTCAACTCCCTGCCATGCCCACATGCCGTGGTGTTCTTGAGCAAGACGCCTAATCCTTAACTGCTCCCCAGGTGCTGCCCGCTGCTCCACCTGGATGCATCTCATGTGTGATGGGTTAAATGCAGCACAAATGTCATCAGTGTATAGAAACATACAATGATGACAATGCATAGCACTTTACTTTCACTAGATAAACTGACCTTCTTTGGGTCCCTGCATGTAACTACATGTGTTCAGAGTTAGAACTATGCACTGTTTTACTGATACACCATGTGTTTCTTGTACCTGCCAGCTGTCAAACATATGCAGAATGACAATGAGTCTGGTATTTAAACACCAGTAGTTTCCTGGTGTATAAAAGACAGAAATCATTAGGAATCATCATTATTGCTGAATCAATAGGATTAATTTTGATGCAATCACTGTACTGGAGGCACAATAGTCAAACATTATCAGATTTTTTTTAGCAAGTCAAATAAACACAAGCTGCTAAATATTTTTAAGCAAGTGCCAATATTTGTAATAACTAAAATTTAATTATCCATCCATCCAGTTTCTTCTGCTTATCTGGGGTCAGGTCGCAGCTTAAGAGGCCCAGACTTCTCTCTCCCCAGTCACTTGGGCCAGCTCCTCTGAGGGAATCCCGAGGCGTTCCCAGACAAGCAGAGAAACATAGTCCGTCCAGCGTGTCCTGGGTCTTCCTCTGGGTCTCCTCCCGGTAGGACTTGTCTGGAACACCTCACCAGGGAGGCGTCCAGGCGGCATCCTAACCAGATGCCCGAGCCACCTCAACTGGCTACTTTCGATGTGGAGAAGCACCGGCTCTACTCTGAGTCCCTCCCGGATGATCCAACTTCTCACCCTACCTCTAAGGGAGAGTCCAGAAACCCTGCGGAGAAAACTCATTTCGGTCGCTTGTATCCGTGATCTCGTTCTTTCGGTCACAATCCAATCCATGACCATAGATGAAGGTAGGAACGTAGATCAACCGGTAAATTGAGAGCTTTGCCTTCTGAATCAGCTCTCTCTTCACCACAACAGACCTGTACAGCGCCCGCTTCACTGCAGACGCCACACCTATCCGCCTATCGATCTCACGCTCCATTTTTCCCTCATTCATGAACAAGACCCCAAGATACTTGAACTTCTCCACTTGGGGCAGGACCTCCTCCCCAACCTGCAGAGGGCACTCTACCCTTTTCCAGCTCAAGACCATGGCCTCAGATTTGGAGGAACTGATCCTCATCCCGGTGGCTTCACTCGACTGCGAACTGCTCCTGCGACCTGATGAAGCCAATAGGACCACATCATTTGCAAAAAGCAGAGACGCAATCCTAAGGCCACCAACACCCTCAACACCTTGGCTGCGCCTAGAAATTCTGTCCATAAAAGTTATGAACAGAATCGGTGACAAAGGGCAACCTTGGCGGAGTCCAACTCTCACTGGGAACAAGCCTGATTTACTACGGGCAATGCGAACCAAGCTCTGACAAAATTTAAAATTTAACTAAAACTTTTGGACACTCTTTTGTGAATTAAGACCCAATGTTACAAAACATAGTACAGTGTAGTATTTTGTACCTAATGACTGATAGAGTTCTGTCATCTTTGGATGATCCCAACAGGTCGTCTGTGTCTGATGACTGAAAAACAAACAAATAAAAAGTTGAATTAGACCGAGGAACACAATATAATACAACAGCAGACAAACAAACTGAGCAGGAGGCAGTTTAGTATGAGCATTAACCCCCCCCCCCCCCCCCCCCAAAAAAAAGCTAATAATTTCTACACTCTGAAGCGTTATCACTCAAGAAAAGTACACACAGGAACGGATAAACCAACTGTGTGCACAAACGCTCACAACACCAAGGACAGTAACAGCACAAGGTGAAAAAAACCTGGCATTAGGCTGGTACAATTATAAACAAGCTTCTATTAAAATATATCTGGTGTTTATTGGCAACTCTTGCAATGGTTTCTGATTTGGAGCCAGACGCAGGAAAATTCTCCTCAATGGCATAGAGAAATCCTAAAGTACAAAAAAAAATAAAATAAAAGCCCAACCAAAAAAATACATTCACACTGTGAATCCCTCTCATCACGGCAGGGGGTCTTTCCTAACAACCCTGAAAAGGAAACAAGGAGCCCAAGTTTCAAGTTCTTGTTCATATTCCTGCTTTATATAGAAGTTTTCACCTCACAAAAAAACACAATAAAAAGATCCCTAAATAAATAAAATAAGTTGCACGCCAAAAGTGATCAGACAGATATTTCACTTGCAGAGGACAAGAAAAAGGAAACTTTTCTCCAGCTGCAGATTCAAGTCTGGCATGTCTATGTGAGCTCCTATGGCTGTTCCTGTGCGTGCATGTATATTTTAAGACAGCACCTGGCTGTCAGACGCCACGCTCCGATCTGTTGTGAGAGGCTTTCTGGAAGGTGGGTTTTTTGAAATGCGGAGGTATCCCTGTGGATTCGGCAGCGCCTTGCTCTCTGCTGACAGTCAGCGGAAAGTAAACTTGAGCTGCAGCCGTGGCTGGCGTAAGCTCTCCCAGCACACAGATGTTCATCACTATTCAGCGGCGGCACAGGCTGATAACCTCTTTCACAAGTGAGCAGTCATTGCTAATGCTCGGACCACCCCTTCGCTGAGGTCCCACAATGGGTTTTAATGAATGCTGCGCAGGAGATTTGTTGCTATTTGTTTCACACAAGGACAAGAAACAGGAAGAAGAAAATGCAAAGTCTAAACTGCAAAAAGAGCAAAAGTTATCAACATAAAACAACTTTGTCACTTAAGTGTAAAACGGTTTGCTGCAGATAAGACTGAAATAGCTCAGAGATATTACATATCGCATTATAGCATAAAATATGTAGTGCATTTCTGTGTACAGGGAAAACAAAAGCTATTTTCACAGCTTACAAATGAACAAGTGAACTCCCAACTATTTCCAGCGCTTTCCTTGAATGTTTGCTTTTTTCCACAGCAGCAACGAGGAACATTTATTGTCGTTTTGGACCAAAAATTAGCAAAGCTGTTCCATTTAAGATAAGAGAAAACATTCAGATGCAAAAGAAAAATGTTTGGGGAATATTAAAAGAATGAGGGGAGAGAATGGGAGTATACAGACAGAAATCTAACCACCGTTCATACAGCAGCACATCCTCAGTGCATTGCAGGACAGCATGAGGTTTTAAATCTAAGATTGCTTAATAACTTGTATGATTTTTGTTAATGACGGAACTTTACAAACAACATGAACTGGAGACTTCAAAGATTGATTTGGCATGATTGGATTCACAAGAGTATCACATAAGGCGCATTATACGCCCGTCAACAAACTATTATACCGCAATCTATAGCAATGGCCCAGACAAGCAAATAACTTTTAACATTCATTTGTGGCATTGAATTTGGAGCTGGGTGATGAAAAGTGTAAGCGGCAATGTCTAGTGACGTTGTACGTGTAGTATGAAGTCTCATTATCTTAAGCAGATCAAAGGTGATGGGAGGGACAAGAGAAAGTTTATGGACATACAGCTGGATGAACGAAGACTATACCATTGTACATCTAACTTCTATGGGTGTATAAAAAGATAAGACATATGATGTGTGACAGGAGAAGTGATCCATGGTATGAAATGAAATATATAAAGCATGTGAAACTATGCAAGAGGTGATAATATATAGGACATAAATGAAATTAGATCTACAAGATATACATTAGATACGATTAGATACAGAATAAAAGACAAGAAAAAATGAACTGTTAAATGATATGAGATGTGATAAATGGTACTTTGTATAAGATATATGATGATACAGTGAGCTATAAGTGATGTATTATATAATGAGATATAAGAAATGTACATAAGATATATAAAATGGTATATCATATTATGATACATGATCTAAACATAGTATGTTTGGAGATAATATAACATATAGGTCATATATCATAAAACAGCCTGTTTGAATGTCTCTCTCAGTATGATTTGCTGTTTCTGCTGCTTACGGTCTTGGATTTCTGGATTTGTACACTATTAACGCTAAAAGTACCGTAGTATATTTGTAACTTAACCATTGCACGAGAACGTTCAATCCAGAGAACCATTGTAGAAGTTTTAAAAGTTTATTTAAAAATAAAAAGTTATTTCACTAGAGATCCAAACCATTTGATTCTTCAGTCTCTCTGACTGATGATTGACATTTGGCAGCATGACAGCTCAGTGGTTAGCACTGTTGCATCACAGCAAGAAGGTCCTAGGTTCAATCCCCCAGTTGGACCTGGGTCTTTCTGTGTGGAGTTTGCATGTTCTCCTCGGGTTTGCGTGGGTTTCCTCCCACAGTCCAAAAACATGCATGTTAGGCTGCTTCAGGCTCAGACCTCCCTTGAAAAAGAGATCTGTGATCTCACTGGGATTTGTCTGGTTAAATAAAGGTCAATAAATAAAATGCATAAATTGACTGGAGTTATGGTAATGTATGGGCTGTTGAGTGTTGTCATACAAAAAAGCTGTACATCAGTGCAGGTTGGGGACACCGATGGGTCTGCAAAAACCAGGCCTCAGTCAAAAACGGACTGTACTCACCTTTCTAGACTTATTTTGGGGGTTTTGTGTTTATTTCGGTCTGTTTTTCTTTGATTCCAGCTCCTGTGTTTCTCTTTGGGTGATTATTACTTCCCGGTGTTTTCTGTTGGGTTAAGTAGTTTCCAGCCTTTATAAGCTGTTCTGTTCTCTGTGCCACTTGTGGGATCAGTAGTCATTGTATGTACGCTATCTGCTGTGGTCAGTGTGGGACCGAGTCGCCATCTGCTCTGAGATTCTAAAGACCTCTTTAACAAAGACAATTTAAGTTTACACTGGATCTACATCCTGAGTCGTATCTTCCACCTGAGAACCCCTAACATGATAAAAATAAAATGTGTTCCATCATGTTTGTGATCTCATTTAAATCTAGCTGTCAGAGTTGCTTATCATCATATTTTTATTTTTAAGCTATTTGTAATGATTTTTATTAGAATGAGAGTCCATCAAACACAAAACACCAAGATAATGGCAATTTGCCTTAATTGCACTTTAAATTGAACTTACAAACATCATTGTTAAAACTCCAAATGAGAAAGAAGACTTTAGCTCATAAAACCTGTGAAATGGACAGAGTGCATCGAAGGAGATCTGAATTCCTAAGGTAGCTTAACAAGTACTAAAATAACTCAAAATTATTTCCCTTCTAAGCTGTCACCATCCTGTATCTTGTTTCATAAAATGATATGATGAGTCAATTTATTTATGCACGACAAATAATCTTCTCCAAGTTTCTTTTTTTGTTAACTCTCTCGTGTGAAAGTGAACTCTGAAACCAGTTTGACTGAATTTGAGCGCAGCAGTGTTTGAACTGAACCTGGCAGCTTCGCTGGATGAGGACATCTGTGATCACAGGCTGCTAACTTGAAAGCGATAAACCTGTCCTTTAAAGTGCTGTTCAGCTCTGTGGCTTTTATCTCTAATCCACACAACTAAAGCCATGCAGTAGCCTCCAATACATCCGAGCTGTCAATCCTGAATTATCTGTCTAAATCCTATATTCTTCGTCTGCATCAAAATTGGTTAT
>NC_056509.1:35402286-35407490 GCF_014905685.2 Nematolebias whitei
ACAAAACAAAACAAACAAAAAAAACGACTTTTGAATATTCAAAGTCTAGCTAAAATTTGTTTATTCATTTATTTATTTCTTTACTTACATTTGCACCTTGTAGTGACATGCTGAGTTGGGTTTAAATGTGCTTTTCTTAACAGAAGATTTAGAACATCTACCACCAACCACAAAAAAAACATAAGGCAGTGCTGAATAATTAACCAACAAATTCAGAGTGCTTTTGCTGAAAATGCACATCTTTATGCACAATCAAAACAAATGGCGTTCCTGATTTATTAGACCTACTGTAAGTCTGAGTGGAGATGACAAGCAATGCAGGTGAAACATTTATTTTTGATTTTATGCCCATCATTTATTGATACCTCAAAATAGGAAACAATAAGTCAACCAGAGTGACAGACGAGGAAAGAGCATCAGGCAGAAAACAATGAAATATGTGTTCTCACTATGGAACAATGAGTTGAAAAAAAATGTTTTACAGATTGATTTTATGAAGAAGAGAAGCAGCTTAAGTGGTTTGACAAACGTAACCCTTTCCGACTAACAGATCGCCGCTGCGACTTATCAGCCTCTCAAGAATAATTGCTTTCTACCTTTGACATTTTCTGTGCAGCTCTGTCATTCCTCATCGCAGTTTCACGGAAGGATAAAATACTTTTTATTGCTAATCTCGTTCTTGACGGTCCACAACAATTTATATTCAACTACTTCTGTTTTGCACAGCTACATTTACTCTGACGAACAAAAAAAAAAAAAAAAAAGACATTCCTCTGGGAAAACATCCACGTTCCCTGCATGACCAAAGTTCAAAGCACTAATTTGAAGCCCAACGGCGGCTGACTGGCAAACCGTTTCCTTCGCTGGTGGGAGTTTGTCATTGTCACACGCTCAGAAGTCAGCATGAATAATCATGAGTGGGCAGATGAATGACTAAGCATGTCTGGATAAACCAAGAAAATTAAAAAAGTGAAATATGGAAAGGTAAGGAAGATTTCAGGAAGGGTTTTTCTTCACTGACAGCAGCCTGCAAGGCTTATCAGGAGTCGTCAGTGACAGGTGAAAGGTACTTTCAATCACCACCTGACGCCTCTGCGCTGCCATCACTTCACCTCTTTTACCCTCTTTCTATTCTCTTGCCTTTGAAACCACATCCCTCTCTGAAACAGCAGCATTGTGCCTTTCAATTACAGCTCACACGGTTTAGGATTTCTATTAAAACTTTTTAAACTAAACATTCAGAGGGACGCTGCCCACAACCCGAGCACAATATAAAAGTGGGTGTGAAACGGGACAGCGCACACGCATTATTCATGCAGCGTAGATGAATCTATTTGATTTCATCTTGTCATCTGAACTCCTCGCTACAGGGGGCAAACAAAGGCTTAATTCTAATCAGGGGGCCATTGTCACCTGGAAGAAAGACGCGCAGCATGAAAAGCGATAGAAGAGGAGACGAGGCGTTCAGGGGAAATGAATGTGTCAGGAATCTCAAGAAGGTGGCAGAAATGAAAGTGACCTGTGATTAGTCCTGGAGATGGATTCTGAGTTCAGTTCAGGCAGCAAATTAAGTGGGATTTTATGGGCCAAAGGAAACCTGCACGCACTTTTTATCTGCACGTGAAAGTGGAGGAAAGTTGTCTGAATATCATCTACCTGTGTGGGAAGGTCCAAACTGATGGTTAAATTGTAGAAAAAGAGGTACTACTTCTTTCAGTTTCAAAGAGGCTTTAAAAAATTATCTCTGTGCACATGGAAGGATCTGCGGTGCATATGGTGAAGACTCAAGGGGAGCATTTGGTTATTGAGTTTGTTCCAGGACGACTTCACTGGCATCTTCATGTGGATGCAACCAAGCATGAGTGTTCGAATTACTTAACACACTTCTGTGTATCGTTTCATTTTCTTGAGAGTACGTTTGTGTTGTGAGCAGAAGAAGTTTCAGTAGCAGAGCCCATCTGTGATCAGAGGCTGTTTTACGCCATTTTACACACAACTCAACTGCAAAGGCTTATTGCAAGTTGTAACAGTTGTTTTCTTGCCTTGTTTCCATATACATGTAAACAGTGAAAAAATGTAGGTTTCATTTAGTAAGCTTGAAGATTTATCATACCGTTTCTAGCAGATTTTGTATTTGGGGGGTTAACTTGACAGATAATACATATATATATATATATATATATATATATATATATATATATATATATAGATCTCTATGCAGCAAAATAAACAACCTATTTCAAGTGAAAACTAAATAAAAGAGGAAAAAAAATCAGAACATTTTGGTCACTGATAGATGAACCGTTTTATTGTGGGTTGTAATTGCACAAAGTAAAGTGACACCTATATTCAAGCAAAATGAAGAGCAAAGCAGACAATAAACTCTACAAAGTTTTCTCTACTTTAAGCTGAAACTAAAGATGAATTCAGGTTAACCTTGGTAGCAGAACACCCGACACACAGTCACTTGATTCTGGTTTATATTTTCTGACAAGCAGAAACATGTAATCTTCTTTGTAAACAGAAACCTCATTTTTGGCCTGATTTAGCAAAAGTTAAAAGTGATTATAGTCACAGTTATTAGAGTGAGAGAGGCTGTCCTGGGATTTAGACAGGTGGAACTGAATGAGAACTGTTCAGATGACACTGAGACAGAAAAGCAAATAAGCAAGAATAACTCAAATTGGAGTAAAGATATAAAAATAATTTGTGCTAATAATGTATATAGAACAGATAAATTGTGGTAAACCTTTCTAAGAATTGTATTTTTTTTTACAAAACATTACTTAAAATGTAATGTCAAAATGTAAACTTGGCAATGAATCCTCCATCTGTTTTCATCTTAAGAAGATTGTTGCAGAAAAAAATCTAGCCCCTTTCATTTAAAAACCAGGCTCAAGACCACCATTTCTCCTCTCAGTAGCATTTAGTTAATGAGCAAGCTGGCACGAGTCTTTATGTTGTCACACCTCTGAGCTGGCAAGGGAGGTAGTCACTAAGCTGAGTGAAGCTGGACAAAGTGGGTGCAAACAGCACCCAACTTTAACCAACATCTCTGCTGACACTCTCTGGATGCACAATGTCAGGTTCATTTGTATATAAGAATAAACCATCATGGGACTATTGTCACTCAGTGGAGGCTTAAAAAAACTCATCTTTGCAGAACCGAACAGTGAGAATGCACTCGGAGAACTAAAAAAAAAAATCACTTTATGTTGAAATCGAGTTAAAGCCAAGATACAAAGCCCCCAGAGGATAGAGATCTATAATGCTAGTAGAACAACCCGTCTCTATATGTATGGGAGAATTTTACCGATATTAGTCGAGAGCACACATTTTCAGTTTGAAAGCAGGAATTAATCTCTTTGCACTCAAAACTTCTGCCCTATTTCAAATATTCTCTGTGCTCTCTCAAATTTTTGTGTTCAAATGTTCTGCTTGCGCGCAAAACTTCTCTCTGCACGGATCAAATCTCCGCTCGCAAACCTCTCTGCTCGCTTGTGTGCTCTCGACTTATGTCAGTAAAATTCTCCCATACATACGATCACTAAGAACTTTTGAAAAATTTAGATAATCAAAATGGAACGAAAGTCACACTCTACTAAACTAAACTCAGTCAACTCTAGTTTTTTGCTGCACAAAAATCCCACTTCAAACTACCTGTTACAAAGAGTCAGAGTTCATTTTAATATAAGAATGAATGCAAACTGAATTAGAAGCCATAAATATTGAAAGATAAGACAAATCCTAAAACATTAAAAAAATAAAACAACATTCAGATAGGACTGCTTTGAATGCCTCACCCATGCATCCCATCACACATTCAGACATGGGCATACATTTTAAACATTCACAAAATTGTCTCGTCACTTACTTGATGTAATAGGGAACTTTATTCTGAGAAACTGCACGTTGCCAGGGGAGCTGTACAGAAGCTGCAGATGGAAAACAGGAAAAAGAAGTGCAAATTTAAAAGATTGTTGGAACTGATGCACCATTTCTATAAACACTGACTTCTAACCAATTTGCTGTTTTGAAGCTCGACTTGAAATATGTCCAGCCTTTTCCATTTTCCAATAAGCACATTTTAAAATCTGTTGCAGTAAATGGTAATATTTGAGTAGTTCTTCAGAGCAATGAGCAGCAAAACATATGTGATTTGCCTCCATACCACTTTCCCTCCTCCCTGACACGACTTTACACTAAGATAGAGACATGAAAAGACAGTAAGAGAAAGAGATTAGGAGAGATTGGGAGATATGAGATGGACCGGGTACGATAAGAACGCAGTGTTTTATTGATCCCTGAGGGAATATTAAGCTACTAGTGTAATGGGAGTAAATTTGTGATGGAGGAGATAGTGTCACGGTGTCACAAAGATGAAAGAGGAGTAGTATTATTGTCTGATCTCAGCTCTCGGCAGCGCTTGCTTAGTGAATCTGTCGTTGACGCTGCATGGCGACAGAACAGCTGCCCTGAATCGCACATCCATCGTTTGGTCTTCGTGTCTGACGGCCAGCAGAGTGTATCAGGTGGAGCAGGGACGGCGCTGACGGCTGGATGGTTATAAAAGTGAGGGAAGTAAAGGAAGACAAAGAGGAGGAGACACTAACGCACCTGATTCTTGTCTCCGACTTTCTCCTTTCTGCTAATGACCGCTCCAAAGAGGGAGTGAGAGGAGCGAGTCGGTAAAGTCGTAATTAAGCCTAGCATTTTTAAGAGTTTTAAGAGTAAAGTGCCTCCCCTGCAGGCAGCGCATGAGAGTGCACATATCCGCAGAATGTGTGAAGTGTAGAGATGAATGGAAGGATGCAAAAAAACTGAGTGGAAACAATCCCAAGTACCTCCTTTCCCCATACCCTCCACTATGAAAGGTAATTGTACTCACTGGAGAGGAAATGTTGGGAGGAGGGACCGAAGTCTCTGTGCGCTTCCCGAAGAAGTTTGAGTCTGTCCTCAACTGCTTCCTGTAAGAGGACCACGCACAGAGGTGAGGACAGTGATGTGGGAGGCAGTCGCAGAAACACAACGTTACAGTGGCTGAGCTTCATGTCATGGTTGGAACAAACTCAGTTTCAGAGCAATTAAGAAAGAAATGGATTTTCAGTACAACTCAAGGATTCCCTCCAGTACAAGCCTATACATTCATTCATTCATTCATTCATTCATTCATTCATTCATTCATTCATTCATTCATTCATTCA
>NC_056509.1:35407500-35415297 GCF_014905685.2 Nematolebias whitei
TCATTCATTCATTCATTCATTCATTCATTCATTCATTCATTCATTCAGCCTTTATTTATACAGATTATTCCCATTGAGACTCAGGGACTCATTTACAAGAGAGACCTGATGTTAACAAAGAATGATGACAACAGTAGACAATCATAAAATAAAGCATACTAATTGAGAAGCACAAATGAAAGAAAATGGTATTTAAAAATATTTTTTAAAAAAACATCTAGATTTAGATGGATGCATACTCTATGTCATAACTTAAAGGGATAAGATGGTGGTTTATGCAGATTAACCTTCACGCCAACATCAGCTTAGATTACACCGTTTCATTTGTAAGTGCAAACAGCAGCACAAGTGGCTAGCTGTGGCACACTGGCTGAAGCTTGGGACCTTTATCATGTCATATTTCATTTCTGACAGAACAACAGTGTAAAGTAAAACTGAAGGTGGTGTAAAGACTTTTTTTGAATAGTCTGTCGTTGGAAAAAAAAACATTCTACTTTGGACTTTGCCCCCATTTCAACTAGTTTTAGCTCATAAATCCAGTACAAAATACATTGTATTTACCCAAACGGAGGTTGTTTAAAGAGCTATCTATAACAGGTAAGACATTGATCAACATTTCCACTTAACCCCAATAGAAAATATGTAACTATTCCTTTAATTATAAGACTTTTTTTTTTGTTTGTTTCTGTCAATTAAAAAAAAACGGATTTCAAAACAGAAAATGTTTTCTTCTTTAGAAAAGTTTTAATTTGGTGCATGAAAGGAGAAGCTTCTTTCTTTTGTCATCACACAAACATTTCCTCGCTTGAAAGCTGTGTATCGACACTCCAGCCAACACACCTGCTGAACATGGCTGTGTGCTTTATTACATCTTATTTTGACTGACAGCACAGAGATGTCTATAATACCAGGCCTGGCACCTTCCTGCAGCTACTTTAGGGGATGATGACAACCACATCACAGACATCCACACAGAGGTCCCAGTAATGGGCGCAGAAAGAACAGTAGCTCTGTCTCTTTTTGGACACTAATAACTTCCATGCCCACAACACCACAGCAAGACAAATGGTGACTGTCTGCATATGAAGCAAAACCATCAAACTGCACAGTCAGACCAGGCTTATTAGAGAAAACGCCGCCTTCCTGCAGGCTGTAACAAAAGGGAGCAGTGCAGTGAAACACCGTCCTTCTCTGCCTTGGTGTTTGAGTTATGATCACACTAATGGCAAAAAGACCATTAATGGGAGTCTGTGGAGCACATGGGACAGATCAGAGGGCCACAATTTACCCCTGCTCGACAGACTTCCCCTGCAGCATCGACACGCTTAAAAAAGGAATAAGTTAAGGTTTCTTCCCGATTCTTTTCCTCAGCACATATCTGTAATTTATTTTGATGCACTTCTCTGTGATGATGTTCAACTCATTCATCTAAAATAAGACTTGTGGGGCATTTCTGCCTTTGAAATCACAGTTTGTGGATTTTCTAAGATAAAAGGACATCAGTTCTCCTTCAAATAAGCCCATCTTAGATCACAACAGCATGCTAGATAAACCTTCTGTAAGTGGCACAAAGGGTAGGTAAAAAAAAAAGTGACTTATTTTCATTTCTAGCTATAAGTAGACTACTGATTTGACAGATCATCTAAATTACAAATAAACAAAATCATCTTTGTTGATCAGCAAAGAGAAAAAAGTACATTAACCTAAACCAGAGGTTCTCAAACTTTTTGGGTTCAGGGACCCCTTACTGGGAGAAAAAGTTTCAAGGACCCCCTCATAACCCTCATGTTTATTAAATAATTTTCTTCAGTTTGTCTCTTTAATGCAATGGAAATATTTGTGGAATATAAATACTTAGACCTGTTCTTTAATAGGGTTACTACAATTTTTATAATTTTAAACATGCGGCCTTTTTCATTCAAGTCACACATAACTATTTTTTTTTTTCAACTTCCAAAAATTACAGTTTTGAGAAAATTAACAGAATTAAAAACCACTTTAAGACTTTACCTATTCACACAAAGAACATAATAAATGTATCGCCACTTCTTCATAAATTATTATAGAAAACTCTACATAAATATTTTGAATAAAGTAGATGTGATTTTGTGCATTTTGCTGTATTTTAGCGGGTTGTTAAACATCTACGTGCTTGTGAAAAAAAAATATATATATTTTTTTATTATTAATAATAATGGTTTTTTTTTCACGGACCCCCAGGGGTCTAGGGACCCCAGTTTGAGAACCACTGACCTAAACAATCTAAGCTTTAAAATAAAATAATTCATTTAGACTTAAACACTAATAAATAATAAAAATTATCCGCCGCTCACTTATACACAACAGTTTGGATGTCATGACGTAATTCACAGTTAACTGCCTCTCTTCCCTTCTCGTGCGGTGACAAGTAAAGACGTGGATTTCCCTCAAGGGCTAAACCCGTTCCACTCAGCGGGTTCCACAGGAGATCAGACCAAGACTACCAAGCTCGTAGAGAAGTATGAGAGTGGTGCGCTGTGAGAACAGCATCCACTGATGTGCAGTGACAACGTGTCGCGTTAAACACAGAGCTGCGTTCAAAGCAAACAGGCACAACAACAGAGGGCCATCGCTCAGCCTGTAAAGTTTATTTAATGACTTAAAGTCAAATCTTCTCAAAGTTCGGTCTGGAGAAAAACACAAAACACAGACAGACAGCTGGACAATGAGAGAACAGAAATGCATGAGCGAGAAAAGTGTTGGCAAGATTTAGAAAATACTTGTATTAATCAGCTGTTTAATTAAGGGGACTGCAGCTATCAAGTGTTCCAAGTATCCTGTCCATTAATTTATTGAAAAATGTGCAACACAGAATGCTTTCCCAACATTTGGAAAGACTACTTACAGCAATAAAATATGATTTACTTTTTAAACTAACCTTTGCACATCCCTGCAGTTAATGCACTTTAATTATTAGCATTAAACACCAACAGTCACACTATTTCATTTTAAATGCCAATAAAATTCTTGCTTCTGTGTTGATCTGCTAGACAAATAAACTTTCAGAGATGTTGATCGAGCTACAAATTAATCAACGAGGTTTCTTGAATATTTTTAAACAGTGATTTGCATGACTGTACACTGATTAAATGGAACTAGCTGCTGCCAAGCACAATGGTTACATTGTGTTTATCTACAACCAAAGTATATCTGAGAATTTTTTTTTTCTGTTTTATAATCCACAAAATCCACAAAACCCTCAGCCCTGTTGGTGAAATAGCTGCAGAAACTGTGGTGATTTGTCTCCCTGTCTGTGTTTGGCAGGAAAGGGGCAAATTGAGAGAAACCATGCATATTGCAGGAGGTCAGATACAGCACTTAATGCTTGATTAACCAAGCAAAACGTGTATTTAAAGCATATCTTTAAAAAAAGAACATTTCAGCTATAAAAATGTCATCCACCCCTGTTGAAATTTGTGATTTAAAAATACAACAAATATATAAATACACAACCACAAAGTTGTTTATAGCTTTTCTTGCCATTATGTCAATTTTTTTTTCTTGTTGTAAAATAATTGTTTGACAACAAAAACAGTGTAGAATATTTCTGATTTCTTTTTTTATTTACTTTTGACCTATTTCTTTTTTGTTTGTTTTCTCCTTGTTATTTTCCATCCTCCTGCATCACTTCATCTAAATAACATTACCTCTACACAAACATACGCATAAGGTGTGTGCCCGAAATAGCTGTCTCTGTGAAACACAGTGTGGATTAAACAAAGCAGCAAATCAATAAAATATGTAATCAAGTTTCCAGGTCCCTCATTGAATTGCTAATATAGAGACATAATTAAATATTTAAATTAAAGCACTGAGACTACCTGCAGGCTCTTCCACCTCAAGTTGAGTTGGTCCAGTTGTCTGGAGGCGGTGGACGACAGCTGGATGTCCAGCGGTGTGAGCTCAGCAGCGAGCTCGTTGACGACACGAACGTCTCGACAGAGAGGGGTGATCTCCTCCCTGAAGGCCTGGACAGAAAATTAGATGGCATCATGTTTATTCTGTAAACAGTGCAAGTCTCACACTAGAGAAATAAATGCTGAGAGTTCAACTCTGCTAAAACTGGCATAAAGAAGTCGAAATTGAGTTGTAGCAGAACACTAGCTAAAACAGCAAAAGGCTGACAAAAAGCAAGTTACAAGCAAAAAATAGCAAAAGGTAAGCTAAAGATACAAACAGCAAAACATTAGGTACAGTAGACGCTAAAAGTAGCAACATTTAAACTAAAGACAGCAACAACCTAGCTAAAACTATTATTAACTAAGGGCTAATGAAAATCTAAAATAGCAAAAAGGTAGCTGAAAGTATGAAAAGGCAAGCTTAATGCTAATAGTAGAAACTGGCGGGTCAAAAGGCTAAATAAAAAGCGAGCAGTAGCAAACTATAAATAAGAACAGGTAAAAGCTAAAGTATAGCTAAAAGACATACATAACAAAAAGCTAGTGAAATGCTAAAGTAGTAAAAGGGAGGCTAAAAAAACAACAAAACAAAAGTAGCAATAGGCTAGCTGAAAGCTAAAAATATTAATGACTAATAGCTTAAAGTAGTAAAACTGTACCTAAACTATAAAAGCAGCATAAAAATAATAAAATGAGCCAGTAAGCTGAAGTTGATCTTAAAGAGAATAATATATTTGAAGTAATTGAAGAAATCTTAAAATCTTTCCATGGGGAAACATTTGGTGTAATGGCACCTATGAATGAGCTAAACATTTTGTTAAAAAAAAAGATATATATAAATATATATATAAAAGTACAGAAAAATAACCTGATGCATGCTCAATAATCCAGGTAGAAAAATCTAAAAAAAAGTTAAATCTGGTCCTCTGGACATTCGAAACAAAGCAAAACAAAAAAGTACAGAAAAATAACAAAAAACTGAAAAATAGTGCGAGTGCTGAATCAGCATACTTGTAGATTACACTGTGTGTTTGAGGAAACATATGAGAGAAGCATTACAGCTGCTAAAAAGTCTCTTAATAGGCTCTTTAATGTGAAGTGGCCCCTGACTCTTTAATGTGAAGTGGCCCCTGGGAGATAGATGTGAGTGAACAAACTGTCCACAGCAGACACTCAAACATCTGAGGTGGACAGGAACGCTGCAGTTGTGCATCCACGTGCAACCTGTGAGTTATATGGTGATTTTCTGTGCCATTCATTTCCAACTGTCATCTTGTTATTGTTCTGCTCTCTAACATGAGTTGTTTCTTAGCCAACCTCTTTGAGAGGAAAAACAAGGATTTGATGAATGCTACATAATAATGCTGAGAATCACTGAACCAAAACGTAATCAAACTGAAGGGAATAAATACAAAAAGGAGCCTAGAATAATGTGTTTCAGTGCACGTCTGATCAAAATGCTGCTGAATATATCTCTATGACTCAGCGACAATTTATTCTAAAAGTTTCAGTACAATCTTAGCAACATTTCTACATTTTAAAACTAATGCACAGTTTTGTTTTTGATCTGAAACAGCTTCAACTCACTGTTGTTTTGTCGATGTGGTCCTGGAGAGAGTCGATCAGCAGATCACCGACCGGCTGCCAGGAAGCTTTGACCTCCTCTGCCCGCGTCAGCTGCAGGTCGAGATGGTCCATGGAGCTCTGCAGGTCCTGGAGTCGCTCTAAAGCCCGCTCCACCTGGCTCTGCCAGCCACCCACGTGACCCCTCAAGCGCTCCCACCGCTCATTCACCTCACCAGTCTGTTTGCGGATGGCCCGGGCCAACGCTCGAGCCTTCTCCTCCGGGGTGAGATCTCCTGGAAACGGAAATTACTTCATTGTGCATACTTTTATCCCATGTAACTTACTTACACTACCTCTGTCTGGTCACAGGGGCAGCTCAAAGAACTGTCAGTGCTCATACTAAAATACCAAACACATCTCTATTATTTTAACTAGGTCTCAACAATAAAGCCAAAACACAAGAGCAAAAATTTTTTAACAATAGCTGAAAAAAAATTCCCTCAAAAGATCAAACTGTTTACATTTTTTTAGCTGAAACATACAAAAGGAACGGAACAAAACAACAACGTAAACTATGATTTACAACATCTGTACATGATGTGAATCCATGAAATAAAACCTGTTCAAACTTTATTAGAGCTTAAAGCTAATTAAACCCAACAGAAGCACACAGCGCTCAAATTCTTAATCAGATTCACCTCCTGCTCATGATGGTTACCTCCAATTCCCAAGATAATACCAGCTAAATGGCAACTCATTATTATATGAACAAACAGGTGGAAAAACTGAATATTTTCTTCCTTTTTTATATTCAAACTGAATTGGAAATTAGAAAAAGGGGTGAACTCTACAAAGGAGAATTAAAGTGTCAAACAATAAGAAGTATGGATAAGAAACATTATGGAGAACGGTGCAAGAAGCAGGCATGACCGGAGTGGCCTGCAGAAAGGAAAAACAGGGCCGAGGCAGTAAAGGTGAGAGGACGGGCTAACTACTAAACATCAGAGGGTACCACCAGAGAGACTGAGCAGATTACAGCTCCCTTGATACCATTTGAACTGTGGAAAAATATGAGCAGCTTTTAAGTTCCAAGGTCTCGTCTCATGTGTAGTGACTGAAAAACCATCTTCACCTGTTGCGCCTCAATAATCTCTTCCTCAGCCACCTCGCTACAGTCTGATTTAAGGAAGATGCATCACGCAGGCACAGGCTCACTGGTCTTTGTCTCTTTTCATAAAACAACCTGCTTTTGACCAATGAGTCAAATTATTCAAACTGATGATTCAGAATTTAGTGAATTACAGCCACTTGAAAGCTGGACTAAATTCTTCAAATCACTGAAACCTTTCTTTTTGAGAAAACACTGAAATGTTTTCTTGTTCTGGTTTACTTTCACAAACTAAAAAATTGCTTAAATCTGACCGGCACAGAAAAGGACCAGCTGTCAGTCACTACTGACCGCAGGTGAATTAATCAAAAAAATTAAATTAATACAGTCAGGCTCGCTTCATAGACAGATACAGAATATTAGAAGTTCCCTAATCAATGTGTGTTTTCATCTAACTAAATACAAGACTTGATTAGTGTAAATAAAAGAATTATTAACAATTTTAGGAGAACTAGTACACTTAAAAATGTATTTAAATGAGGATACTTGCAAGCTAGTTTTAGCTGCTGCTGTATCTTCAGTTTAATATGGTATTTTATTAAATATGTATGGGAAAGGCCAACGGCTGATTTCTTCTACGGAACTTAGAATTGGTCTGCTGAGTAATCAATCTCTAAACTAAATGAAACTAAAGAAACAGGAAGCTTTTCAAGTAAAGTGTAAAAATGACTATAAAACAAAACAGGAAGAGTGGTTTTCTTCTTGAAATTTTAGGATTATCTTGATAAGGAGTTTGCAGGTTGTTGCGTTTTTATAACACGTTCAAGTAGAACTTAAAGTACTATAAAGTACTGTAGAAAGTACTGTACATAAATGCTTTTGTATGAATAAATATTACAAACCCGTCTTTGGCTGCAGGTTCTTCCGTGGCTCTCCAGGACCCTCAATGGGTTGGTCGGCGAGAAACATCCTGGCCTGGTCTAAGGTGCTGATCATCAAATGCTCACGTTCCTTCAGTTCGGAGCTCAGTGCCTGCAAGAAAAACACAAAACAATGATCAAGGTTCATGCTCAATAATCCAGGTAAAATAATTAAAGGGCTTTAATGCTCAAGAAAAGGGTAAAATCTGTGAAGATGACAAGAAATAATACAAAAATGGTGTCACTTCCAAACAGCTTTCTACTT
>NC_056509.1:35415697-35429185 GCF_014905685.2 Nematolebias whitei
ATATTTTAGAATTTTACTTTTGGTAAGATTAAAAAAAAACAGTGATTAATCCATTTCCTCTGCAGGTATGTGCATATTTCTCTCACATTTCATGACTGACCCTGAAAATTAACTTAAACTGTTAATTCTGCTTTATTCTTTTAACAATATTTGGTCAAAGTGAAAAACATCCAAATCTGGTGTTTATGCTCAATTTATGAAAGAGATAAATGAAGTTAAAAGATAGGAGCTGCAAAACAAACTATTTTAGGCGAAAACGTAAGAGCCAAAGACAGTGGCTACATCAGCGGCTCTGAGGTGAGGTCAGGGTTACTCTGAAACTGAAGCCAGAATATTTTTTGACATTTTGTGCAAAATTAGCTGATTGAGACTCACAGAACAACTAAAAGCAGCTGTAAATTGCGCGTTTTCACTGACAATTACAAAAACAGAATTTTCTATACGTCGACACACTATATGAGCTACATTAAATTATACAGCAGCTGTTAGTTAAAGTTCATAAATCAGTTTGCCAAAGTGAACCCCATGGTGAGAAGTAGACCTTAACATGATGCACAACGAGCAGCAAATCTATGCAAAGGAAATGAGCGGGCCATGTTACGGTCTAATTATTCGTGTTTTAGTATAAGTGTGACCCTACAGGACTTCACTGCCTGTCGGAGTGTGTGATTACTTTATGAAGAAGCTGTGTAGTTTAATGTAATACAGCTGAAGAAAGTTGATGAAATGGATGGACTCACCTTAAAAGGTTGCAACACTTATCAAGACAAGCTGAAGTAGGATGCTAAAAATTGGGTCACATTTGAACAAACATTGACTGACCAAGTAAATAAAAAACAATGGGAATAGCATAAATACAGCGTAGATGTACCTAGTGTTTTATGTCAAGTCTGGAAGTAAAATTGCATCATTTCAGGAAGTAGACTCCTCTTAAAGTTGAGTTTATACCCCTAAAATAGTATTTTCACACAACCTCCTGCAGACGAATGTACTGTCACGCTGAAATGAAGCAACCTCCTCAACACAAATTAGATCATCCCCGCTAATAAAAGGTTTGCGCCATTCCAATGATCCCTCCAAATTCACACGCTGAGGAAATAATGGGCAGGTAGCTCAGAGTTGGGACCCAGAGAGATGGAAACTAAATGAGAGGTGATGGAGGAAAAACCCAAAGGGAATCGACTGAGATGAGAAAAAGGGAGGAAGATGTGAGGAAGACCATCAGAAGAAACTAATCATACTGTTCTGGTAAACAAACTACCCCCACATAGGCCTGTCATGATAAATTTTGCTGGGCGATTAATTGTTTCAGGAATTATTGCGATAAACGATAATATTGTTTGAAATTTAACAATAATTACTAATTATTGTCAAATTTAAGAAGAAATGTTGGTTAATTTGTTTTGAGTGTAGTACCTTTGTTTGACCACAGGATGGCAGTATAAGACTGTTTGAACCGAAGGATGGATAGTGAGGGAGCGAGCAGCAAGTCTCTAAGAAAAATGGGAGGGAGGTCCCTTGACGTGACATGGGCTGTCTCTCCTTCCTTTGCTCGGTGTGGTTTGAGCTCTTTAGCATAGCAATTTTCACACAAAACTTGTAATAAAAAAAATCAGGAAACAAGTTCTCAGCTTCTTTTCACAGAGAAAAACTTTCTACACAAAGGCACGGGTTTCAACTCTGAATTCTGGAGCTTCGACGAGACGGAGGTTTTTTTTCCTGTGGTCGGCCTGTTAGCTAAGCTCGTAGCTTAGCTTCTCAGCTATTTGATTTTGGATCGTTAGAACGGATTTTAAAGAGAAAAAAGAAAGGGAGGGGCCAGTGAAGAGCAGCACTGAAGTCGCACCTTGTCATCCAGTGTCTTCAGTAGAAAGAGAGACACGAAGAAATGATAAAGCTGATAAATGAAAATGAGGTTGATAATTTTCATTTATCATGCGATTAATTGACTATTATCGTGAGAGGCCTATCCCTACATTACTTCACGTTACCAGCTCTGTAAAGAATCAGTTGGTGTAGAATCTGTCATCAAGGACATGGTAATTCCAAAAAGGGATTAAAAACAAAACAGCTGGCCTTCTGTTAGAAGTCCAGTTGTGTTGCTTTTTAACCTTTATTTAGATTGGATTTAAACGTCTAGCCAATCACAGGCTAAATTATTTAGGTAAACCAGCGCTGAAGCATGAATGTAATTGAATGAGATTATTACTTAATTACAAATTTTGCAAATGGACAAATTTAGGAAAACTCTCAGAATGTAATCAATGGATGCAATTACTCAACTAACTGACTTTTGGAGTCAATTCAAGATGGCAGCCAGCGTTAATCAGACTTAACCACCACAAACATGGCTGTAACTTACAGATTTGATGTGGTCGAAGCTGAGAGTTATCTTCAACCCACATGACGAGCTGTAATACATGTCATAAAATCTCACAATACTGAATGGGATTGTGCATAATGTAGTTTCCAAGGTTCGATCAAAACAGCTATTTATGATCTTAAGAAAAAAAAAAAAAAAACAGGCATAAAAAGAGTTCATGCATTCCTTTAAGAAATACTAAGCCTGAATTTTTTTTTTTCCAATTCGTAATTATTTAGAATCAAAGAAATGTGGATGCATTCAAAGACAAACTAAATACTAGGTGCGATGTTTTATATGAAAATAAAGAAAGCCAGTGCTCTGTCGCAGAGTCGTCAGAGGTGGTCCAACTATCTGATGAGAGATGGAGGATGTTGCTGGCGAGAGATTTCTGGGTTCCTTTTCTGGACCTGTTGCCTCCATGACGGGAACACAGATATATGCCAGAAAAAGGAAGGATGGCTGGACGGATAACCGATTATAAATGTAAAAAGCAGCCAGGCTTCAGAGTTCAGCTAACAAAAGAGCTGTACTCCAAAAAGATGGCTACATGTGAATGTTTTCCTTATTTTGTTTCTTTAATGATAATCTTTTAATGTTAAATACAAAAATATATATATATATATATATCACAAAATGCTGTAATATCATGCAGCTCAGTAATAGAAAGTATATTCTTTGTGTGAAGCACACTCTCTGTCTGTGATCCACCCTGTGAGTTTATCCTTGCAGTTCATAAAGATGAAAACACCTAAGACTCAAACCGATTGTCTGAGTGACGCAATAAACACACTCGCACACACATTTTCAGAGTAAATACAAGGACATACTTTCTTCAGGAAGCCTCAGAGGTAAATATCACAAGCAACCTTCTTGTTAAAGATAAACTATTCCAAACCCCAGTTGGTCTATAAGCGATAAGACAAAACCTTGTAAGTTAAAGATAGAAGCAGGCAGGAGTACACGCTGCTTCCTTTCTGATAAGTTGTTTTTAGCCTTAGCACATCACAATGTTGTGTGAAAAAGGTGACTCTTGTCCATCACATAATACACATGGCAGCTGTCTTGTCATGCCACGGTGAGGTTGGCTTAGTGTGTCTGTGTGCATCTCTGCAGCTGAGAGATATGTCTGTGTGCAAGTGTCCAGGTCTGGGTAAGTGTGTTTTATGTCGCTGAATGTCGCAGCACACTCTTATCTCCATGTGCCCTGTGCTGTGGCGCCAAGCAGATAACATCACAACATGGCTACTTTCAGAGCTCTGCCAAACATCCCTCTTCCTGCTTTCAAAATAATCCTATCTGAGCCTCCATGCAATATCACCGCTGCCCTACACTTTTCTCAAGAAAAAAACAATTTGATACACCACCTCTCAAAGCAAAAGTAAAAAAAAGATCTAAATGTCTTCACAGAAGGGTTGATTAAAATTAAAAGAAATTACAAGACACTGATGACTTCTTATTTAGAGGCGTCAAACGTTTGAACTTCTGGTTTCTCAGGTAAATTACATTTTACAACAGTGCGTTCTTGTATAAGGAGCATCTGTGTTATTTATGCCTGGACATCCAACCGCTCCTTCGCTCCTAACATTTACTGTTAAATTGGAACTGCGGAAAAGCAGTAATAGGTGGTGTTTGTTTAAAACAACAATTCCAGACACGCTTGAATGAATCACTGCTTAAAACACGGCCATTTTAAACAAGAAACTTCCAAGAGGCTGTGAAATGTCAATAGGTAGTAAAATGAACCAACTTAAAGCTGCTCTGTCACTACTGAAACAGAAAAATAAACTCATTTTTAGGTGTTAGCATTACCTGTCTAAATAAAGGTTGAATGAATTTAGACTGAGGATTAAAACAGAAATATCTTATTTGGAATATTTGGAATATCTTATTGTAGAAGAACTTGCTGAAAAAACAGCTGAAATTAGCTAAAAACATGCTGAATTTTAGCTGTAAAATAAGAACAAGTCTAAATTAGCAGAAGAAAGCAGAAAAAAACACATATTTGCTGAATTAGGTTTAAATATGCAGAAATGAGCACAGAAATTAGTAAATTAGCTAAAAAAAAAAAGCTGAAATTAGCAAAAACGAAAAAAGGTGAAAAGTAGCTGAAAAGGCAGAAAAAAGCTTCAACTACTAGAAGGAAGTGGAAAAAGCTGAAATTAGCTCAAAAATGTGAAATTAGCTGAAAAGGGTAAAAAAAATAGCATTAAACAGCTAAACAGTAGCTGAAATACGTGAAACTAGCAGAAAAAGCTGAAAGGAACATAACAAACTGAAATGAGCAAAAACAGTTAATTAAGCTGAAAGTGGCAAGTTACCACAAAAAAAAACTTTATTTTAGTTGAAAACAGCTGACATTAGCTAAAAAAAATGCTAAAAAGGTAGCTGAAAAGGTAGAACAAACCTAAATTACCTGAAGAAAGCAGAAAGAACACATTTGTTGCTTAATAAGGTTGAAAGAAGCAGAAATGACAACAATGAAGTGGAAATTATCTGAAAAAGGCTGAAATTTGAAAAACAGCAGAAAAGTAGCTAAAAAAGCAGAAAGAAGCTTAAATAATCAGAAGGAAGTTGCTGAATTAGGCAGAAAAAAAGTTGAAATGAGTGCAAGAAATGTGGAATTAGCAAAAAAGCTAAAATTAGTATAAAAACAGCTAAACTGTAGCTGAAATAGCAGAAAAAGTTTAAACTTGCCTAAATAAGCTGAATGGAGCATAATAAGCTGAAATTAGCGTAAAGAAGTTAAAAGAAGCACAAAAATGTTGTAGTAAGAAATAATCTAAAAGGATCACAAAACTGCTGAAAAAACAAAGAAACTGTCCAGATGACCTGACTGAAAAATGTTGGATTGTATACCTGGATTATTGAGCATGGACTTTGTTGTTAGCTGAAAGTAGCTGAAAAAAAGTTTAAATTTGCACAAGGAAGCTGAAAGAAGCTGAACCAGAACAAAATGTAAAAGGAGCAGTAAAAAGGTTGTGAACAGATCTAAAGATTTTGAAGGACGGAAAATGCACTCAATTAATTTTCTATAAGAAAAAATATGGCAGAAAAGGCTAAATATTTCAAAAAGCTAAAGTTGCACTAATACCAAAAGTCAAAGCTCTCTTCTCCTGAACGAGCTGAACATTTTGATTTATGATCTATTAAAATAGCACAAAAATTGTGGAACGAGAAAGATGTCTTAAAACATACGGAAGAAAAATGGATTACAATAGTGTGAATACTTCATGAACATTCACACTATTAAACTGAAAAGGCTTCTTTATGTTCAGAAGATAATTATGTATTTGGTCTATCTGCAGGAGAGGCAGAAGCTGAAGTGTGAGCAGTGTTCACATCTGCGTGGGTGAAGCCAAACATCCAAAAGGACCAAACCAATCAACCAGAACACAGGTTTACAAAATGTGACAAAAATCATTACAAAATAAGAATAAACCAATTATTGAAGCTTTAACCTTGTAGTCTTTATTTATTTATTTTACTGCTGAGCTGCTGTGCTGGTGAATGCTTTGACTGCATTGTAGGTATACAAACTGGCATACCAATGTTGAGACAAAAAAAAAAAGATAATAAATGAACTGAATTAGATAAAGTTTTTTTCCCCTCCCCAGGAGACCAGAGGAGAACCTTAATCCATTCTGGGCTTCTGTAATTCTGTCCATTCAAGTGTATTCAAGTGGCTCTAATCAGTCATACAGACACAATGATTAAGACTGGGTTTCATCCAGATTTTTAGCCCTTACTCGCTTCCAACTGTGCATTTATAGGATACTTAATCATACGGAGTCCACTAAGAAAACAAGCACCTTGTAACAAGTCTATCACATGTTTGCCTTTGCTTTTGATTAATCTGAAACACAGTAAAGGATCATTTAAAAGAACCAGACTGGACTTTTCTGATGAACACAACTGAAATATGAGCCATTAAAAAAAAGCACCCAAGCCTTCCCCAGTCCTTTATCTATAAACTATGAATTTCATAAAGGAAACTGATGAGTCCAATCAGCCGCTGACAAAGAGCCGTTACTGGATAATTGAATATGCAATTAATAAATGCTGTTGCAGCCATTTTAGCAGAGGAAAAACAGACACGAATCAATGTATGTGTGTGTATTTGCGACTGATTACAATGACTATCAATTAAAATCATGTTTGTCCTTTTTACATGTCAACGGACCTTTATTCTTCTCATCTAATTGTCCTTTTGTTTTCCACTCTCTGACCATACTTTCCTCTCTTTCAGTCTAGACTGCTGCTCCCTTGGACTTTTCTTTTCTTCAACTCTTTAATACCAGCAATATCCGTTGCCCTCTGCTGGGCTAAGTGGCTTAACCTTCCTCTTATCTCTTAAAGCCTTTCAAAATAAAAATAAAAAAAGAGGGAAAACATTTTTATTTATATATATATAGATCTTTTTTTTCCACTTGGACATTCAAAGCCTTTGTTTGTGACCTCAGCAGTGTTATTTACCATACATTTATTCACGCTTTATTCCTTTTAGCGACAGAGCAGCAGGCGAGTTGCTGAATAACGGTGTGTATTTTTGGGCACAGCTGTGTCTTAAGTTTGTCTCTGTCAGTGCGAGTGAGTAATAGAGCATGACCTGCCTAAAGCCGGAGCTCTTTGTTCTGCTCAGACCTCCTCATCCTTCTCAGGGTCAACGAGACCTCAAGGCTAGTCCATTAGGAATACAGAGGGGAGGGAATATAACAGAGAAAATGAGAAATGGATCCTTCAGCACTTTCGACTTCCCTACTCTAATATTTCCCAATTTCAGCATTCTCGAGGCTGATGAACAGCAGAATGAGGACGAAGTCAGAAGGAAAAAATAGGAGAAATGGAGAGTGAAAATAAGAGACAAAAAAAAAAAAAAGAAAATAGCTGGAAAGAACAGCAGGAAGAAAAAAAAACTGAAAAGGTAATGGAAAAAAAGGTGAAAGTGAAAATAAAAATCGAAGTGTGTGGTCAATATGTGCTCTCAGACGTTTTCAATAAACAACACCTCTGATCTGTAGATGCTCTGAGAGACGACTGGACAAGCCTCAACGTTGTCTCGCCTACAAGGACACATTTTGATTAGCCTGGACTGTGGCTCTTTGTCGGGAAGATGAAAACAAAAAGAGAAATAAAGCTGCTTCACTGACCCATTGATTGCAGGTCTTAACCATCAGAATGAACAGTCCCAGTTCTTTACACAAATGTCAGGGTGCATTTTCTCCTCGCAAAACAATCCTGAACATTTGTAGCTCCCTCACACAAACTATGCAATGTCTGACCTCACTATAGCTGCCATCCTTCTTTGTACATTTGGTCTTTAACTAATGATTCCTAATGAATCCATCAAGACACTATACTTGGAAGATATTACAGAAGCTAAGAAATTGATCACCCACTGCCAGAAGAGCAAACAGTCTACAAGACATCAATTATCTTTCTCTTCATAGCTCACCTTTAAGAAAAGAATGAACGAAGCACATTGATCTACTGACTATTAGTTTTAAAATTCTTTTTAGACCTGAGATGAGTTTTTTGAATTCCTAAATCAATCAAGTTTTTTTAAGTGTGCAATTTGCCCCATTACATTGAGCCTGTTTTTTTTTTCTTTTTGCTCAATGCCATGCAAGGCAGGTAATTATTTAAGTGACTGAATGTGTTCATTTGTCTGTTAGTAAAGTATCCCACGATCCAATGAACAGCTTATTATTGAATAGCTGCTATATTCATACCCATCTGCTCACAACAGACTCATGTTCAGGCTGCTGTTTAATACGCCGTATAATATTATCTTATTTTTGTTTAGCGTATATCTTAGATCCATGTATACGGTTTCTTTTTATAGTTTATATTATTGCTAATTTTGGGTGTAACTTGAGTACACAATTTCGTTCCACCTCATGTATCACATGTGATGCGAATGACAATAAAGTCCAACTTGAACCTGGATATAAAATAGATTATCTCTCAAAGTCAAGCTGATTCAAGATGGTCACCACAACTTATTAAAGCGCACACAGCATGCACAAAGACGCATTAAGTCCTGCTTTAAATATTAAGTAATGCACTGATTACAGGCATGGGATGGGACACTGTCTACTTGTTTTCTAGAACTAATCTGTCTCAGTATGTGCCCCACATTTCTTGACATTTTTGGTTTATAGGGGTACATATCATCCAGGGTGGCCTGAGTCATGATGCAAAATGAAATAAAGGCTTTTCCTGAACTCAGTTACACATACGGTGCTATAACAATAACCAGTGCTTACAATAAATACAATGGGGAATTTAAAAAGAGCTCATTGCAACGGTATACATAGGTCAGAAGATTAAAAGTATTCATTACGTGCTCAGAATATATGACTCAGAGAGGTGTTAGAGGGGCAAGGAATACTTATAAGATTGTGTTAATAAATAATATTGGTATTTAAATTTAAATTGTTACAAGTTAAACACATTTATTGTGTTTAGGCAGCACGTATGACTAGGCAGGCTGATGATGGGGTGAGCACGATGACTGTTCCTCAGATGAGAGGGTTTTCTTGTGGTTTCAGCAGAGTTACGAGTCAGTGACACCCGTGTTGACCGTTTCAGGCAGCTAATTTGTGTTTACTTCCAGTCGCACGGCAATCTGAGCCTGTCAGAGGCCTAAAAACACAAAAACAAGCACTTCTACTTCGCTGAAGAGAATTTCCCCACGGGCTTTTCTTTTCTTTACGGCAGCCAGTTATGACTTCCTTTCTTCGATATTTTGAGTCCCAAAAGATTTGGGTCAATTAAAAATTTAGAACCTAAAAGCGAAAAAATGGGGCCCAGGTTCAAAATAACAGAAATGTGATGAACGTGCTCTAGATAAGCTTTCCAATTATGCAGACCTGCTAACCTACAAATGTGATTCTGCTATTTTCTGGGGGTTTAAGACACCTGCACTGGATAAATGCAATCCTACTGAGAATATACAAAGATGAGCTCAGATGTTAAAAGCTACTAAGTAATGAGAGCAGAGAATCTTCTAAATGGCTTAAATGCGAACTTATAAATATTAATTACAAACAAGACCGCAAACTGTGTTAAACTATATAGATTAACAATTTAAACTTGGTTTGATTTTGAAACTAAGACCATCTTTTATTGAGAATAAAGTTGTATTTGTTTTGGTTAAACTATAAAAATGACAGTACACACATGTGATAGTGTGAGATGTAACTCAGAATATACGTTGAATGACTTTTAGCTAATAGCACAACATATTTTAGCTCAATATCTGTAAAAATCTACTTAATTATAGCCATTTTTGTTTTGGATAATATTAATTAGCTGTGGTGGCCACTTGGAATTGGACCGGCTCCCCAAAAAACTGGTTGCAGATGCAAATCAAATGTTTATTTTCTGAAAATTTCATTCAAATCTGTAGTTCATGAGATATTTTGCTAACGAATAAACATGGCTGACTAACAGCCATTGCCAAAGTTTTTAAGCAACGTTCTCACACAATGAGTAGCACTCATGACTCAAATATAAGCATGCCAAATTTTACATCATTATCTGTAAAATGTAATAAATTATAGCCATTTTGGGGTTTTCTAGGGTCAGTTGGCTATGGCAGCCATCTTGAATCTTGACCCTAAAAGGTCATCAGTTGTGGAGGTACATCAAATGATTTCCTGAAAGTTTCGTTAAATCTGTCTAGGGTTTCATTAGATATTTCGCTAATAGGCAGACAAGAGTTAGTGCCAAACTTTAAATAATATATGTTAGCACTGAAAATGTGTTGGGGGGTCAGTCTCAGTTACTACCACACTAAATTTTAGGTCAATAGCTGTAAAGTTGAGTTCTGGCCAATTTTAGTTTCTTTGCGGTCAGCTGGCTGCAGCAGCCATGTTGAATTGGGTTGACTCCAGGCAAAAATATCACTTATGTCACTTTTTGCGTTTCAGAATCAGGCAATAAAAAAAGAATGATGAATCTCGCTCAGTGTGAGAGGAGCATGTGACAGCAGTGACTTACCGCGCAGTGGTTCTGCTGCTGTAGTAAAGTGGGCACATCCCCCCCGATGGGCATCTGCTTGGCCAGCTCCTCGTCCTTCGCGCAGATCCACCGCCACAGCTCCTCCAGGAGGCCCAGGAGGCGTGACCAGCGCTCAGCACTCGCCTCCAAATGAGCTCTGCCAACACACAACAACCACTTCAATCTTTATACTTCATCACTTTATCTGGTACTTTCTTGCTACTGTCCGAGTGTCGGCTGGAAGAAATTATTTATTGATCATCTGTTTATCTTTGTCCTCTTACAAGTGAACACTTTGGCTTGTATCTTGTACACAGAAGTGGTTGTTTTTTCCATTTTCTCAGAGCCTTTCATCCTGAAAATATTGCTTAAAAGCCTGATCTGAACAATTTCTAAGCTATTCCTGTTCTTAAACTTTTAGATAAAAAAAAGGATTGCACTGCCTTTTGAACATCCTTATTACACCTAGAAACAACAACTGTTCTCTAACCACTACAAAGAGGCAAGCAAAGTCGATCTACTGTACTTGGCTTCTAATTTTGTGGTTGTTTGTATACATGCAGCTTTTTTCCCTTCTTCTTTGGGCAAGATGCATCTGAACATGGCACAGAGAACAATTGCTACTCTGCAAACGAACCTTAATTACAGATGCAATTAGGAAATAATGGTCTGGATACACACACACACACACACACACACACACACACACACACACACACACACACACACACACACACACACACACTCATTATCTCAATTCCAAACACCTGCAACTATCTTTTATTTTGTCATGCTTCTTTTTTCTTAAACAAAAAGTCAATTTTATAATATCAGCACTGTATTATCTTAATTATTAAAACCCTTATCTAAATGCAGAAGCTTAATCCAGAACTTGAGTTTAACTTTTTATGATTTGTTTTAAGCCCCTTCTCCATCCAGCTGCTGCAGCTTTCCTGTGTGGGATGCTCTGCTTCCTTCTCTCCCTCCTCCTCTTTGGTCTTTGAACATCTCCATCTGGCTCCTGTCGTCTCCACTTTTGCCCTCACTTTCTTCATAGTCAACACTTCTGTATATTACCAAATTCATTTATGCATGCCAAGGCTGTGGCTGACAGTAATATTTGTGTGCTCTGACGTTTGTGAGCCACCATGTTGACTCAGACTATTTAGAAATAGTATTTTATCCCTGCTGGACACAGGATTAAAAAAAACAAAAAAACATTTTCACAACATTTTGAAATATGATAAAAACAGGACAACTGTCTTTTTATGAGTCTCATGCACAGCAAAAGTAGCAAGCATAGTTCAGGGTAGTGTTGAAAGCAAAATACAGAAACCTTGCTTTAAGCTTAACGCTTCTTTACTGAAAACGTGTCCCTTCAAGAAATACTTTGGCTTCTTTTGAGCTGGACTCTGTCCAGCTTTGAGCCTCACTGATGTTACAGAATCATAAGAAGAAATGCAGAGCAATTCGTCTCCGACATCCGCTGCACCTACTTTACTGATTCATGCAGCTGCGTGAAATACTGCTCAAATATAGTCACATCACTGGACTCATTGTTACAAACAGCTGTTCCCATCATGGTGAGCGATGATGACAAAAAGCACATAAAACGTTTACATCAAAAAGGAAATGATGCTGCTGTCAGAGCGCAGAATGATGATGTGAACATGGAGCACAACAAAAGTGGATTTTATTCAGTTACATTATAACTAACAAACGGTACACGGATGTCCCCTATCGCTGAGGGATTTGGAGAGTGAATGTTTGTAGTTTTTGAGTGTTTTTCTGAACTTATTTGAACAGGGAATGCAAGTAAAGCTTCATGTTGTTGGTGCAATATATTCAAGTGGGAAGAAGTTAAACTGTGTATAACAGTAGGTAGGTTTTATTTGTTTGTTAGGTTTTTTTTTTGCTTGTATGAGGTAGCGCGGAGTGATGATGAGTGGAAGGAGCAATTTTATCCCCCACCAGTTGCAATGGCAAAGCCAGGGGTGCCCAACGGTGGCCTTAACCACTATAGATAAATCTTTGGTCACCCCAGAAACTATACTTTTAATCATTATAAAAACTAGAAAACTTAGGGATGGCCAGTTTACATACAAAATCCCAGAACTACACAGAGGGACCTGATGAATGACCTGCAGAGAGCTGGGACCAAAGTAACACCATCAGTAACACACTATGCTGAGAGGGATTCAAATCCTGCAGTGCCAGGCGTGTCCCCCTGCACAAGCCAGCGCATGTCCAGGCCCGTCTGAAGTTTGTCAGAGAGCATATGGATGATCCAGAAGAGGATTGGAAGAATATCATGTGGTCAGATGAAACCAAAATAGAACTTTTTGGTAAAAACTCAACTCGTCATGTTTGGAGAAAGAAGAATGCTCAGTTGCATCCCAAGAACACCATACCTACTGTGATGCATGGGTGTGGAAACATCATGCTTTGGGGCTGTTTTTGTGCAAAGGGGACAGGACGACTGATCCGTGTAAAGGGAAGAATGAACGGGGTCATGTATCATGGGATTTTAAGCCAAAACCTCCTTCTATCAGTGAGAGCATTGACGATGGAACGTGGCTGCATCTTCCAGCATGACAATGATCCCAAACACACCACTCAGGCAACGAAGGAGTGGCTCCGTAAAAAGCATTTCAAGATTCTAGAGTGGTCTAGCCAGTCTCAAGACCTCAACCCCAGAGAAAATTTGTGGAGGGAGTTGAAAGCCCGTGTTGCCTAGCGACAGTCCCAAAACATCACTGCTCTAGAGGGGATTTGCATGGAGGAATGGTCCTAAATACCAGCTGCACTGTGTGCAAACCTGGTGAAGACTTACAGGAAACGTTTGACCTCTGTCATTGCAAACAAAGGTTATGTTACAAAGTATTGAGTTGAAATTTTGTTATTGACCAAATACTTATTTTCCACCATAGTTTACAAATAAATTATTTAAAAATCCTACAATATGATTTCCTGAATTATTTTCCTCATTTCGTCTCTCATAGTTGAAGTGTACCTATGATGAAAATTACAGACCTGTCTCATCTTTCTAAGTAGAACTTGCACAATCAGTGCCTGACTAAATACATTTTTTTGCCCCACTGTAAATATATATATATATA
>NC_056509.1:35429285-35454564 GCF_014905685.2 Nematolebias whitei
GTTTAAATGGTAAATGGACTGTACTTGTATAGCGCCTTTCTATCTTATTTCAAGATACTCAAAGCGCTTTACAACACAATCTGTGCCCTCATTTACCCATTCATACAGCACTCTACTAGATCTCTACAAAGCTAATTTAACAAATCATTCTAAAGAGACTAATCAGAGCTTTATCACATTCATACATTGATGGGACACACATCAGAGGCGATGAGGGGTTCAGTGTCTTGCCCAGGGACACTTCAGCGTGTGACTGCTGTTGAAATTTGATATGGCAATTCAATTTTTGATAGTGAACTTTCTTATGTCTAGATGCAGCCACACACCAACATGGAAGTCACCACATTGCTTTTTAAGTTATCCAGCTCACAAGGTTTATGTACATTAGCAGTCATCTTGGATTTTGACTTGGCAACCCATTTTTCATTAGGGGCCATTCTTATGCCTAGATGCAGCCACACAACAAAATGGAAGTCTACCACACTTATTTTACGTTATTCGGCTCACAACATGGACGAACGGATGGTATTTCCTATTACTCAGCTCTGTAACGGGGGGACAGAAATGCATCAGATTCGTATCTGTGAAACAAGTTTTGAAAATTTATCAGAAGCAGAAAGATTTGTTCTAAAAATAAATCAGAAATTTTCCAGAGATAACGACCTACAATTGACAAAAAGTCTCGCTCCGAGCAGCCTGATGTGTGTAGAGCCTTGTGCAGTTATACTTAGCAGCTTGGTGTGGTTTGCATGTAATGTAATCAAGGTAGACACAACAGGTGCCGCATGTAATGACCCTGCGCTATGGTGCAGCACTTCTTAAATTGGATGCTGCACATTCATTAAAATGAAACGAAGGACAAGGCTTTGCGTCGAGTATAAAGCAGCAGATCTCATATATTAATTCAAAAATTTGAACAGACCTTTTTACTGACAATCCTGCTCTCAGCACACTGAACAGTGATGGCAATTTAAATTTAAATACTCCTTTGTTTGTTTATTCATTTGCTTATTTTTCAGGATTATCAGGAGCAGTTGGGTTTGTAGCACAGAGAAGTATGTTTAAAGCAAAAAATCCAAACTTTTACACGATTAAAACTAATAATAAAATCACAAAATTTGATTAGCAATGGCATTTTTTTGTTAATGTGAAAAAAAACAACACGGGTCTTGGTTTTCTCTATTAAAATTTAATTTACAAGAAAAAATGGAAACAAAATGAGGCAGCTATGCCATTTATTTTCTCCTGCTCCAGGAATAATTGTTTTTAAATGTTAGACATTTGAATGTTTTTTTGTTTGTGAATCTTGTGTCTGTATTGATCTGAAGTATAGAATCACAAACAGTTTGGCTTGAGGTAAAATTTGTGATGTTGCTTCAAATATAAGTGGATAAAAACAAAACAAATATTAAATGTAAAAACAGATTTAACCTTTGTGGGAAGTTAAATATTCCAGTTCATAAAAAAAACACTTTAAGGCATCACTTTTAACATCTAATATAATTTTTGTTTAGTTTTTTTAATTTATTTATTTATTTTAATTCATTGCGTTTTTTTATGGATTTTTTTTCTTTCAATTTTGAACAAACAAAAAAAAAACAAAAAAAAAAAAAAATCTCACCCCTTCCCTCCCACACCGGATCAGTCACACATACACAAGCAAATTAAACAGGCATTGACATGCTTTCCACATACAACACAAAAGGCTGCCAAGTGTCCCAAAATCTTTTAACAGAACCCTTCAGGGTGTATCTTATTTTTTTCCAAATGGATATGATATATCACCTCTCTTATCCAATGTACATATGCCGGGGGGGGGGGGGGGGGGGGGGGGGGTCCTTCAAATTGCACAAAATGAGCCTCCTGGCCAGAAGACAGCCAAAGGCAATCACATCCTTCTTGCATTCGCTGAAGGACGTATCCACAGGGACAACCCTGAACAGTGAGATGAGTGGTGATGGGTGAATAGTTTTGCCACATATTCCAGAGAAGGTGTCAAAAATAGATTGCCAAAAAGTCTGCAGTTTGGGGCATGTCAAGAATGTATGCAAGAAGGCAGCTGGAGTTTGTTTGCAACAACTGCATGCGGGGTTCAGGTCAGCCTTGATCTTGGACAACTTGTCTTTAGACCAGTGCAGCAGGTGCACTACCTTGAATTGAATTACAGCATGTCTCAGACAGATTGAAGATAAGTAAATGTTCTTAATGATCTTTCTCCAGGTTGAGTCTGATATGGATTCCTCCAGGTTCACACACACAACTTCCTGGTAATTCCCATTAATTTCAAAGGTTTCTAACTCTGAGAATTTATGGAATTTAATTCTATACATAACACATCTACACACGCACACACACACACACACACACACACATACACACATATAATTATTATACACTCAGTTTACAAGAACTCACATGTTCGTCCTCATCTATGTACCGATTGCTCTCTGACACTTAAAGTCCATTGTTTATTGTACCCCTTGTGGTAATTTTAGTACACAAATTTAATTAATAAATGTCAGTAGAAGTCTAACTCACTCATCAACCTGAAAGAGAAAATTGAGACAGACAGCACCTTGAACTACTGCTTTCATACAGACTCTTCAGCGTTGAGGGGCACCTAAAGGAGCAAAATAATGCTTTTTCTGACAGGACTGACTAAAAAATAAAAAGTTGAAAAATATAATTTGACTGTTGAAGCATTCGCAGCTGAGGCCTCTATGTGTGGAGTCTGAATGTTGTCATTGTGCATGTGGGTTTCCTCTCAAAAACGTGCACGTGAGCCTAATTGATGAAGCTAAATTGACCTTAGAAATGAGTGAGTGGTCGTTTGTCTCCCTGAACGGAGTAAAGTGGGTAAAGAAAATGAATGAGTTCATACTACTTGGAGTTTCTTACCGAATGTTGGCTGATTTGGCTTTCAGGTCGCTCCAGCGTTGGTTCATGTCATCCAGTCTGTGTTGGAGGAGCACAGCTTCCTCTGAGTTGCCCAACGCTTTGACCATCTTCGACTTGTTTCCGTCCACGCTCTTGTAGATGTCATTGTGGGCGTCAATCTCCGCCTGAATATCCTGCAAATACACACATTTGATACAATTAGAGATGCATAAGCGACTAGGGATAAAAGTACAATCGTGGACAGCATGTAAAAGTTACTGAATTTTACAAAAAAAAAACATAAAAAAAAATTGAAAAGGATGATTTAGTTGTTTACAATCAGATTGAACTCTCCTGTGCAGATTAGTCCAATAACTTTATGGAACACTGCACACATTTCCAGAAGGCAGAGAAATTCCTCAAGGCGCTTTGATTAAAGAGATTTCAACTTCCACCTTTTCATTGACTTGACAAGCCTACCCAAACCAGAACCAAGTCCCAAAGTAACGCCTGCCTCCACAGTTATGCAGCAATACATTAGAAGAGGGTTACACTACAGCAAAATTTGCTCATTTACCCTATAATACCGTCCCTATTCCAAAATGTCATGTGTGGCTGCAAGATAATACCATATTTGTGTGATGGAACATGACTTTCCATGTGTGACTGTGGGCACGAGTGAGCTAAACACAGCAGATCTATTACACAACAACATCTCAAAGAGTGTGTGAGGGTTTGTGTGAGTGTCGAACCACATGGGAGAGTGACGCAAGCAGAGGATTCTGTCAAATGTTTTATTTTTAGATTTGTAAAACTGCTCCATTTTCTTCTCTCCCGCCATCTCAGCTGGGACTACCCTGACTTCCATTTATCTCAGCTGAAGATAAAACTCCAAAAGCTGCACAGATGAGTGTATCGCTGCCTGGAGCACAGAGACAGATTTGCAACAGAGACAAAAACGGGTGTAGGTAGAGAAGGAGTGATGAGAGCTATAATCTCATTATGATACAGTACAGTAACATAAAATGTTTCTGGTCATCAGGTGGAAAATTACACAGTCACTGCCTCTTCAAATGACGTTTGTGTAACATTTGCTATGCTGCATTACATGTGGAAATTTGTATTAAAACTGTTTTACAATTATTATAAATTGTAAAAGCTAGGGAAATTGTGCAAATACTGCTTTCTGTTCCAACAGTGGCAATATGTTTGTTTGTCTAGTTAGTCTGTATAAAGAGGTACATTTTTGGCTTTGGATTGTTCTCGGCTCATCACAACACATCAAAGAGAATGAAACTACCATTCCTTGAAGGAATGCATCTTGCTCTCCACCTTGCTTGTCAGTGTTGTAAGCAAATAGAGTGCAACATGATAGCACATTTCATATGTGATGGAAATGACTCTGAGCTACCATCACCCCAAATCTTAGCTTAATATATATATTCTTTAAGAATCTGTTGGACTCCTGGCAAGGACCAATGCAGACATGTTCCTGTTTTTAGTTTTCTGCATTCGTCTTATAATCTAGCTGTTTTTGTTACTTTTTCTGCCATCTTATTTTAATTTGTAAAAAAACAAAAAAAAAATCAAAAAAAATCTGTACGCCTCTTTTATAATTGGCTATTGTTGTCGCTGTTGTCCATTGTTGTCAACATTCTTTGTTGAAATCAGGTCTCTCTTGTAAATGAGTCCTCGAGGCTCAATGGGATTAACCTGTCTAAATAAAGGGTGAATGGAGAAAAAAAACAACTTTCTTTTTACTTTCTGAGAGTTTCACTGAACTCTCAGAAACCACTTTGGCATGACTGTCTCAGAGGAGTTGACGGGGGAGATGGCGGGCTCCAGAGGTCATCTTAACACCAGCAAACTGTTTTGTCCCACTATGGAGTGTGCGGCCGGTTTGTGGGACTCAGTTTTGTTTGGTGGCTTCTCAGATTGAGGAAGTCCTTTGGATGAAGTACGAAACGACACAGCACAAAAACGTTTACCTCTGAGGTTGAAACTCTTTGTCAGTTTGAATTTGAGAATCAAGATCTAACCTATCTTCGAGCCAGACAAAGTGCTCCCCTGCGACAGACAGTGCACAACTTGCCAAAAGGTTCAAGATGCTGACATTTGCACTAAATTCCCCAGATCATAATCTGACCAGACAAGAGAGAGATGAGAACACCTGATCTCCAGATGCAACACTGTAAAAGCCCAACGGATCAGAAGAACCTGCTGCTAACATGAGCAGCCCTGATACGAGATCAAAACGCTGCCATCCAATTGGGGAGCATTGCTACTGTAAAAACAAAAGAAAATAGCACATACTTTCATTAACAGGGTTTTTGTTTAACAAGCACTGCTGATGGTAAGGATACTATGATGTAGAAGGAGCTTTAATTTAAAAACATGCTCTTGTAAAAACACAAACCAATTTAAAGGACCATGGTGCTCACAGCACACACAAACACAAAGCACCCAAGGAAATGTATTGCAATTTACTGAACATCAACAGACATTTAACAAAGGTTAAGTAAATCCCTCCACTGTGATCTGTGAAGATAATAAGCCATTCAAAGAACACTGCTTTTTAAAGGTCATAGACTAAAGTGGGGACGGGTGCAACTTAGACGAGATGTGGAGACAACAGAGGAAAACTAGATGGACACACTGAAAGTAAAAGACACAAATATACTCTGTGACTGAGCCAGCTGGCTGCATTTCAAGTCATTACACTAGTGCTTCCCTTTTCTTTCTTCTTTTTTTTTTTTTTTGCACTTCAACTTCCACATAAAGTAGACTATGCACACACACAAACACACTGGTGCATTCATACATGAGACAGGAAGCCCAGACTGAGAGGGCAAACATATTCATTTACAAAGCAGTCTTTAAATTTCATTTCACCCAGTGAATGACGACATGGAGCCAGAAGTTTGTATATGTCAATGTGCTTCCTGAGGGGCTTAAATATGGTGACTGATCTTTTTCTCCTCCCACATGCACGCGCACATGCAGGCGTGCGCACGTGTGCCACATGCCATGTTGCCAATAAAAACTGCTCTCCGTTAGCAGCAATAACAAATTTTATTTAAGGTATTGATTTGGATGTAGATTATTTTGTTTTGATATGAAGATGCTACTACATTCATTAAAGAGATGGTTCAGATCTTTTCTAGTGTGGGGTTCTGTGGAAAGCTTTGAAATGATTAACATATTATCTGTTGTAGATAGCTCTTAGAATAGAAATAAAGTTTATTTTGAAATAAATTAAAACGTATGTCCAATTTTTTTTAATAGCGATTTATGCAAACACTATTTTACAATTCTTCAAACCGATGTCAATTTCGAATTACACAGTGCAGCTATTACAATTGTTTTTTTTGGTCCAATCTTCTCCCAACATTGAAGCCATTTTTTTTCTCATGGTAATGCAAGTAAGGGCTAGTCATCCCATTTAAATGAGTACAGTAATGGCTCTTCAGGTTCCATAAAGGTAATTACAATGGACCAAAGACAAGTAAATGGACTGTACTTATATAGCGCCTTTCTATCTTATCAAGATACTCAAAGTACTTTACAATCTGTGTCCTCATTTACCTATTCATACAGCACTCTACTAGATCTATACAAAGCTAATTGAACAAATCATTATAAAGAGACAAATAAGTGCTTTAGGTCACATTCATGCACCAATGGGACACACATCAGAGGCGATGAGGGGTTCAGTGTCTTGCCCAGGGACACTTCGGCATGTGACTGCTAGTGGATTCGAACCCCCAACTCTTGCATTGGAGGATGACTGTTCTAACCACTCAGTCACAGCCACGCTAGTAAAGAAACATTTCTCTCAATCAGGCTAAATTCAAACACCAAGCTGAAGTAAGATGTAAATTATACCTGTTCAAACCTTCCGAGCAGCTCATGCAAGCTGAAGTTCAAACCAATCATCCTGGACTCTGAGCTGTGGCTCCTCCCACTCCCTTTGGTCTCTACATCTTCCCCATTGTCACGGAGGTCCAATGACATTAAAGTCTTAGGACAAAGAAATAAGTCCTCCGGTGGTTACGATCAAAATATAAACCTTCAAGATCCAGGTGGTGATCATTAGTAAATCCAGGGCTTGAATAATGTTGAGTCCAACAAAAGATAAACCAAACAGTTATAAAAAGTTCAAACATAAAACAGTCAAACTGAGTTTGCAGCCCCAAAACAGACGATTGACACAATTCACACAACCTTTGGCAGAACTCACACATATGTGCCGGTGTGTGCGTTCGGCCAATTCCAGCCCATGATTGTAGCATCCTCCTCTGACGGTCACGCTGAGTGAGGAGGGTTACAGTTACCCTGCAGCCATGGTGGGGCTTGGATGACGTTTGGCGCCACTGGAGTTTGGAAAAAGTCACAGCTGGAGGCTGACAGTTGATTTCCTCAAACCACGAACAGGGCACTGAAATTGGAGGTGATATCCAACAAATCTTGGGTGGACGTCTGCAGTACAGAGATAATGGCTCATCTCCTGAGGAACGAGTGGGCTGCTGTAAACCTCTGAGCGGTCGAGGACAGGTTTGCCTTTTTCCTTCGACCCCGATATGCTTCCCTTCCTCCACTTCCCTTTTGGGCATGAAAGAAGCTGTTTACACGATGTCCAGCCGTCCAATCCAGGGCAGGGCCAGGGCGGTTGTACTCAATTACTGAGATAAAAAGCATTCTATTCCTGCCAGCCACACTTCAAGAGAATCCGATGCACAAAGAGGCATGGTTTGGCCTCTCATTCCCCTCGGTTTAGGTAACAAAGACTCAAAGAGCTACCTTAATGTCCCCCTCACTGGTTGCCCCTCAAGTCGCAAGCCTCAGTCTGGTCTCCCTCTATCACACCTTCATAATCACTACCATGACTGGGCCACTTTGTCAAAGAATTCCTTCTTCTTTTTGTTAGAGCCACATGTTCACGTAGAGCTACTTCAGGGCTCAGTGTCACAGTCCTGGATAGAAAGTCAAACTCACTATGAGCTTTCAGATTATTTTGCTCATTGTTGAAAAGCTAAAATAGAAGCAAGCTGAGTCGTCTTCTCATTCCTCAGAGATGAAGAAAC
Organism: Nematolebias whitei; assembly: GCF_014905685.2. Taxonomy (NCBI): domain Eukaryota; kingdom Metazoa; phylum Chordata; class Actinopteri; order Cyprinodontiformes; family Rivulidae; genus Nematolebias; species Nematolebias whitei. Next base: position 35,437,247 of record NC_056509.1, read on the forward strand.
CCTTAAAAATGTCCCCTCCTGAGGCGTTTTGTTTCATCACAGGGTCACACAAACGCACAGGCTGGCATTCCCATTCCTCTCCCGTCCGTCGTCTGTTGCTCCTGAATCTCACTGGTCACTAGCCCCACTCTATCACACAGCTGTTTATTATTTTAATCAGTATCCTCCCTTTCCCCTCCTCTTTCTACCTCTCTCTCCCCTAAACCAATTCAACACTCGACACACACCCACTTCCTGAGGCCTGAACAAGCAGAGCGTCGCAAAAGAGGAAAAGTTTCAGAGGAAAGTTAGAGGTAAAACACAAGTTCATGGAGTAATGAGGAAAAAGTAAGAATGGGTAATGGTGGGGTGCAGAGGAAAGAGGACAAGTTAAAATCCCAAATAATGATGAAGAGGATGCCTGAAAGGTTTAAAAGAAACACTGTAAGATAATAGATGGAAAGTTTTACCGGCTGATTTAATTGGGGAAAGACAATATATCAAGAAATGTATGGTCACTGCAAGGACTGACTGTAATAAATCATTGACTTATATTCTAAGTACCACACATTTATGCTCCGCATGCCAATAATATATTTAGCCAATCACTGCCCTTAAAAAAACACACTCTATTTGATGATACAGCACATTATATGTGTTGAAAGTGTCAAGAGAATACAAGAAGTCAAAACTTTTACTTTACTGTAGCTAATAGTCTATGCAATATTCTGCAATAGTACTGTAAATACATGTTTTTAATAACCCTTCTGATCTTTGAACAACTTTAATGTAACATATTGTGTGATGATGTTTTATTATCAAAGTCTGAAGTAATATTTTATATGTACACTGTGACAGAACAGCATCCAAAACCAATAAGCATACAATAAACACAATAAATGAATATCGGTACACATTGTACCTTTTCCTCACTGCTATTATTCTAGTCTCAGTATCTGAAAGTGAACTTCTAAACGTTAGCTTGTTTGACACAAAAAATTGTAATGTCCCCAAATTCCTGCTGTGGCACAAACCAACTACTTTACAGAGACATGGGCCCATAGAGCAATGTTAAGGTGGATAAGGTCTTAAAATAAATCCATGTGTGAGACGTGTGTGTGTGTGTGGAGGGGGGGGGGGGGGGACAGGAGGGAAGGTCTGATGGCATTTTCACCATCAGAGCAGGCCTGTGGTGTGCATCAAAGATGTTCAGACAGATGGCTGTCAAACACACACACATACACACATATATACAATACAACTGTATGCATATTCATATGAAAACCACTTTGAAGTATGCTTAGCTAATTAAACATATTTACATACTCGAGGCCTTTTATTTGCATTTTTAATGTGTGTTGACAAATTCTGCTTCAGTTTTTTTAATTTTTTTTATGCTTTTACTTTAGGATGCAAAATATTAGCGGTTATGGATTGGCACATTTTACAAGCATAACTAATTCAACAAGGAGGGCGAAGTGATGAAACATGTTTGACATTTTTGGATTATGGAAAGTTTTGGGCTGTTTAATCCAAGAGTTCTACATAAAAAAACAGACATTTATGAAGAGTGCAAACATACTTGTGGAACAACTCAGGGCGAGGCATGGAAGGGTTAAAGATGGGCAACATGACTGAGCTAAGAGGATTAAGAAATATTACAGGAGGAATGCTTTCAATTCCCAAAGCTAATAGGATATAAGATAAAAATAAACAATAAATGAGAAACAAACTAAAGAGTAAAAGTCTACAAAAATAAGGAAATATGGGAAAATATGAACAGACTACACAGAGAAGATAATACAAGTAGAAAAGGACGCATTAAATCAAAAAAAAAAGTGATGTTAGAAAGTTTATGTATCATATAAATATAGATAAGTATGGGCTGAAACATCAGATTTGGTTCAGTTTATTTAGTTGGTAAAAGAAGAACGAGAAAAAACAATTAACTAACAAAAGATTGCACATGGATGTTTTATTAATGAAGGATAAATACATTATTTCTAAACGTTAAAAAAAAAGTCTGTAAAAGTTTCTTTTTCTTGACTTTAGAATAGGGTTTTATTGGATTATGATCAACTTTAGAGTTGAGCTTTCCAAAACTTTGGTATCCAATGACCACATTTGTTCTAAACGACTTAAGCCTTTCAGGTTGTTGAATTATCCACTGAGTTAATACATGACCTTTTTGGGTTGAGATTCACTTGAAAGGCAGATATCATCACAATTTGTTTTAGAAATCACCAAAAGAAATTATGATGTATTTTTCACATTTATCAAGCGTTATACAACTTAAACATTCTTTGTGAAGATCAGTTTTGTGTCATATTTCTGATCTTTAACTAAAGGGCCTCCACTAACACCTGACTGCCTTAAACAGACATAAAATACTTGACTTTAAATGCACATACATTTTTACTCAAATATTTTCAAGCATTTATTGACAAATCTACAAAAAAATGCAATAGGATTTTCTGAAATACCTAATTTAGAAAACACCAGGAAAGACAAAACAAAGTCTTAAGAGAAAGTGCAATCACAAAAGGAGGTTAATTATTGTATTTTTCATTCAACTTTTATTTAAAGGTTCAACCTTTATTAAAGTATATAGCAAGGCTTTTCAAATGCATTGCTCAGGGGGCCATAGTTACTGAAAGTCAAGAGCTCAGGGGCCACATATCCAACAGTTATTGTCATTAAATAAGTTTGTTTTATGGTTTAAAATCTAGTTTAATTTAAAAATGAACCCATTGGTGGGCCGAACTGAGCTCACCAGTGGGCCTGATTTGGCCCCAGGCCACCAGTTGAATAGCCCTGGTATACAACAACAAAAATCTGATCTTTTTTTTTTTTATCCTCAACTCCAAACCTTTTGCTTCTATGCTTTATCTCTACATTTTAAACCAGAACTAATAAAACTAAATGAGACGTTCTGCAAAACATTTAGTATTAGAAAGTGGAAAACATTTCTCTCGTTGACGAAGCCAGGAAGAATTCTGTGAAATCTGGAAGCATTTTTCCAATTAAGCTAATTTTCACAGCAGGCGGCTAATTTCAGCAAATTAATAAATATCAACAGGCAGATGTAAATGCACACTTTGTCATCTGCATGAACAAGGAACAACACCACCGACAAAAACACTCATTTGTGAAAATAGTGAAGCGATATGAGCCAACTCACTCCAGAAATTGCAAGAATAGAAGTATTAGATAAAGCACCAAAATATAGAAAGTTTTATATCCAGATAGAAGACTGGCTAATACAAACTCTATGAAGATACACTTCCTTCATAATTATCAACAAAATCCCAGTAGACTTTCACTACAGTAACTTCAGGCTATGACTCATTTTTCACACATTTAATTTCTCCTTAAAGCTTGTCGACAAAATGAAACCTGAAAATTTGAGCTTTTTTAGGTCCCGCTGGTTTCAAAGAAATCAACGAGCCCAGTCAAGTATCTATAAATATTTCTGGGTCTATTTTCTAATTAAGTTGTCGCAGCAGAAAACAAAATTATTTGATCAGACTAAACTTATCACACTCTGGCTCAGACAGGAAGGATTAGGCAAAAACATGCCCGAAAGAAACATCCAAGATGAATAAAAATATCTGATGTCTTAAATGATCTCAAGTGTAAAGTTGAAACAAAACTGTCTCTACATGTAGGAAAAAAAACTATGGCAGGATTTGGATGGCATGAAACAACAACTAGGTGAACAAACAAACAGATACTGCTCAGTTCTAACAGATCCACCGTCAAATGCATTAGCAGTAACATTAAACCTTTTAAATGTTCTACAATTCGATTTAATCCTGATTTTCTGCTTCTACGACATATAAAGTCTCAAAATCAATCCTGCAGCATTATCGCACTGGGATCAACATCCAATGAGGTCATTTCTTGAATCTCGGGTTATCACAGACGTTCCTCTTCCTGTTAAGAGGCCGACACCCCTCTGGAAAAATCAGGTCATCGATGTGATGTACCGTGTATCTGTGGGGCATCTTTGCTGCTAGTTTTACTGCAAATTATACCGAGCACACAGCCAAGAAATAATCCTTCTGTGGGTTAATCTGGGTCTCTGCTTTCAAACATTCATCTAATGAAATAAAAGTCAGTCTGTGCTGCAGTATTAGCTCGTTATCAATCACTAATATTTTGTCTTTTTGAACAGGAGCGCAGAATCGGCTTCACATCCTGAACACTGATTTAATTAACGCGTTAGCGCAGATTACATTTGATTATGGCAGATCAACAAAAAGAAGTGCATAAAGAAATTGATACAACAGATTCAACTAAACCGTGCTGCTTGCATCATTCACACAGGTTGCATCCGGCTCTGGTTCTAGTTTAAACAAGTTTTTAGAAAAAACTTCTGGTCAAGCTGGCAGGATTATACGTAAAAGGATTAGGGCCACGGTGCAATAATTTTTGTTTTCCTTAATTCTGAGATAGACTGTCAGAATTCAGTGATTAAAGTTATAATTCTGACTTTAATCTCAGAATTCTGACTATTTTCTAAGAATAAAGGGAGAAAAAAAAAAGTATTGTGGCCCCAATCCTCTTCCGTTTGTTTAAACAATTTTTTTAGAAAAAACGTCCGGTCAAGCTGGCAGGATTACGGAAGATGATTAGGGCCACGGTGCAATAATTTTTGTGTTCCTTAATTCTGAGAAAGAAAGTCGGAATTTTGAAATTAAAGTAGAATTCTGACTTTAATTTCAGAATTCAAACTTTTTTTTTTATCAGAACGAAGAGGAGGGGAATTGTACCATGGCCCTAATCCTCTTCCGTTCTGGTCCTTGTTTAAACAGGTTTTTTAGAAAAAAACGTCTGGTCAAGCTGGCAGGATTACGGAAGAAGATTAGGGCCATGGTGCAATAATTTTTGTTTTCTTTAATTCTGAGAAAGAAAGTCAAAATTCTGAGATTAAAATCAAAATTCTGACTTCAATCTCAAAATTCTGATTTTAATTTCAGAATTCTGACTTTTTTCTCAGAATTAAGGGAGGGGGGAAAAAAAGTACCGTGGCCCTAATCCTATTCCGTTCTGGTTCTTGTTTAAACAAGTTTTTAGAATAAACGTCCGGTTAAACTGGCAGGATTACGGAAGAGGATTAGGGCCATGGTGCAATAATTTTTGTTTTCCTTAATTCTGAGAAAGAAAGTCAGAATTCTGAAATTAAAGTCAGAATTCCGACTTTTATTTATTTTTATTATTGCACCGTGGTCCTTATCCTCTTACGTACAGGACGGAGGTAAAGTGCAGTACAAGTTGTTTAGATACTTCATTGCCAGGCTGACATTATACGCAAAACTTAGCTCTGATAAAAGTCAGCATAAGCCTAGGTAAAATGTATTATATTCCATTAAAATGAAAAGCCATGAAGGTGATTGTGGCAAACTGTAAATTCAACGTTTTAAACCACACTCCTGGAAATGTTTACCACCGAGCACATTGTAAACCCTCTGTTTAACATTTAATTGACAGATGACCTTCACTGCTGGGACAGAGCTGCCACTAGACAAGACAACTAAAAAGTTAAAAGGGCACCCGGTTCCCCAGTAACTTATTACGGGAATTCCATCACAGCTCAAAATCCATACGCTCCCAATCAAAATCGAGAAAAACCAGAATTCATATGCAGGCTTCTAAACAGCAAAGTGGAAATTGATTGTGAGCCCCTGTGTGCTGTCGTTCAGTAAACAAGTATTGATTTTAGACGAGCTTTTAGTGTCTCGACAACTCTCAGAAGATGACCGAAAAACGCACCTTAGATGCATGTTGTTTAATATCAACGCTGTGACTTCAGAATGGGGAGATGCACAGTAAGCATGTGACCACACCAACAAACAAATCCAATATTTAACTGACGAACAATATAAGTCATTCTTTGTTTGACCGTTTGAATAATTTAGGTAACTAACAGCAGTGGAAAATCTTTATTTTGCATTAGCAGCCATAAAGTTCAGCTGGTCTTAAAGAAAGAGGCCAAAACAGACGCTGAGAGTACCTATGACTCAAACTTTAAGACTTGTGTAATTTAAAGTCGGAGAAGTTTTTGCATTCAATATCTGCAGCAACAGAAAATTAACTCCTGTAAATCAGAGCTTTTGAAGCATAAAATAAATCCATCTATTGAATTTTAAAGGCTATTAACTTGCTGAATTGACTGAATTTAAAGCAGCAGCCTTCAGAGCGTTCTTATCAGTCTCCTCATCACTGGTTTTCAGAGGATTCTGCCTACAATTTAATTTTTCTTCTTCTTCCAATAACAACATCTCTGGCGCTCCTTATTTTCCATTTCACACAGGAACATCACGTTCTTTGCGTCTCAGTGAGGGAACTACATTGTGGTGGGTGGTCTGCTTGCACTTGAATTACACCTGACAGAAAAGTTTAAAACCTGACTGTGATGTGATTGTTCATAGAGCTGTTTGTGCCACAGCTTCAACTAGTCAGCCAGTGGGTGTTGGGGGTGCTATTATTTACCTTGTATGGCCAAATCTGGTTGCACGAATTCAGTGGTTCCAAACCCTGGTCCTTGAGGAACACCATTCTGCATGTTTTAGTTGTTTATCTGCTCCAACACACCTGATTCAATTGATTAATTACTTCCTTGAGTTTGGCAGAAACCTGTTAATCACCCTTTCATTCAACTCAGGTGAGTTGGAGCAGAGGAACAACTAAAATAAGTAGGGTGGTGTTCCTCAGGGACCAGAGTTGGGAATTGTGAAAGTTTTGGGTTCTACTAGTTAACTAGTAAACATTCTAGGCACACTAGTTGACTAGCTGAAATATTTTTAGGTGTACTTGTTAACAAGACCAATAGTCACTTAATGGGCAGTCACTTAATGGGCATCTTGGCAGAACTGTGAAGTTGTCGTCAAAATAATACATACATGACTTTTAGCAAGCTAAAACAGAAACAATGTTCTTGGTTAAAAACTGCAATAGCAAGATCTTCTGCAATAAATCTACATTTCTCACTTTTTCTGTCATCACCATGCTCTAATGCTCTAATGTGCTCCATGTGCTTTAGCATTTTGGGCTTTATCATCTATATTGACTGTGGGCACTTAGGGAAGGAGGGATCCATCTGAATGCCAAATATATAATTGGCATACAGTTTGTGTCTGCAGTTTTTTGCAGTGCCCTGTGATACATTTATTAAGCACATTGATGTGATCACAATAAATTTGATCTATGGTACAGTCTTATTTCAGCTTTACCTGAACAGTAAAAAAAGTGTTCAGAACATGCTTAGCTACAAAGCTGTGCAGGAAAAACTGTAAGATATTATTATTTTATTTGAGTACTTTGTTTTGACCCCAAATAACAGAAGGAAAAAAATTGATGTCTCTACCAGTGAAAAACATAAAATGTTTGATTAAAAACTTAAAATGTATACATTGTACTGAATCTGTTACATATATCTTTATCAGAGTCAAAGTTTCTTTATTGTTGTTCCACCACATGTGGTAGATTTGGTGGAACAAAATTATGTACACAACAAAATGTAAAAGAAAAACAGTAATAAGATCTAAGATATGAACTAAGAAATACATCAACTAAAAATACACTAAGCACTAATAGCATAAAAACAATATGCCAAACAACAGCATGAACATGAGTTAGCAACATGAAACAGATCAGCAGCAACATGATGTGGATTTTTTTCCACAGTGATTATCCTGGTTAGAGATTCATGAGTCCAACAGCCTCAGGGTAGAAGCTGTTCCTCAGTCTAGTGGTTCTACACTTAATGCTCCTTAACCTCCTGCCTGAGGGAAGCAAGGCAAAAAGTGTGTGTGCTGGGTGAGTGGGGTCCTTCATGATGCAGGTGGCCCTCTTCCTGCATCTACAGGGGTTATATTATATCTAGAGATGTTATATTGTTTTAAATAAATAATAATGTTTCAAAAATGAAAGTGCCTTGAATTTTACCATCAACTTTAAAGTTAAAAAACTTTAAAAACAAAAGCAGGACTCAGAGCAACAAAAGGACGCCTTTCCATCATTTCTTCTATCATCATGAACTCTTCTAAACTCCGTGCTGTTTACAGCTGGCTTTTTCTGAAGTGTGAGAAAAGCTGCAAAGCTCTGGTGTGACATTTAGTTTAGCTTTCTGACTAAAACAATTTATTCAGAGTTCATATCATTCAGCAGAGGGGAAGACTTTCTGAACTGCAATGGCCCCACTGGTTTGAATCCCACTTTGAGCGCGCAGTGATGAAATAATCTGACAGTTTCTCTGCGTACCCTTAAATAACGTTTTGATCGATCTCACTGAGGGGCCAGCAGCCATCTCAAGATGATGCCTGGGAATTACAGCCTCATTATATTAAAAAAATCTATAAATAATAGGCTCCTCTCTGATTGAACTCTGTTTGAATCGATAACCACGACCCATACTTTGTTTGTTCCTGTGCCAGTCTTCATTTAATAACAACATATAATAACCAGTAAAACAGAACACAGCAAAAAAACGGGCTAGCTGACCCAATGATAGGTCATTTACGAAAAGTATCGTTGTGTATGGGGTGTTACTGCACTCCGTGGGCAATTTCTTTCCGGTCTCTAAGGGACGAGTCACTGGGTGGGACTCGCACCGCTTCAGTTCAGAGGAAAGATAAAAGCCTAAAGTTTCCGAGGCCAACACACCCACACATTCCTATAGTACTATCTGGACATTCCCAAAGAAACGCTAAACTGTTTCCCCATTCCTTTAACTCACTGAACATGGCCACAAATTTGTATTTAAAATAGATCAACCAGTTGTGAAGGGAGAAAGAGGCAAACCAGCTTTGAAGTAAAGTAGTTATAACAAAAAGGAAACTAAATTGTAATTTTCCACAGTAGATACATTAGGTAACATAAAAAAAATAGTATATTATTAACTGATGAATTTACAGTAATTTCACCTGAATATGTGAATCTGTTTTCATTAATGTACAACATGAGCTATCGCTGCTGTACAAGTTTTAATCACAAAATGCTCCATGTCTTACACAATGACCTGTACAGACATGGATACATTTGTTGGTGCCCTAACATAATAAAAAATAAAAAAACATAATTGATGTAAATGACCAAAAAGCTCCAATTTTGTCTCATCAGTTCCAGAAACTTCTGAGAACCTTTGGCCTTATCACTATGCATTTTGGTGAATTCCAGTCAGCCATTTTTGTGATGTTCTGTCAACAGTGGAGCCCTCCTGGGTCTTCTTCCATGGAGCCATTTATGTTTTGAAAAGTGCTGAACGGTGAGACAGTGATGTATTTTGACCTTGGAGTTTAGCTTGAATGGTTCTGAAAGGTTTCTTTTTGTTTTCTACCATCCCCACTATCTATCTCATTCATCTGGGGTTGCAATTCCTCTTGCATCCCCAACCTGAGAGGCTGTTGGTTAAAGTCCCAGGAACTGCTTTTAAAAAAAAATTAAATCTGTGGTCAGAGGAACATGAAGCTGCTTGTAGATGGTCTTGTAACCTTTACCTCTAATATGACTATATAGAATTGTCTTTCTGAGCTCTTCAGGCAGAACGCACCTTTGCTTTCTCTCTTCTATGTTCAGTGTGGCACACACGACCATACCAAACTGTCCAGTGACATGTTTGCTCCCTTTAGATAAATGGCAGCTGAAAAACTTGAAGGTACTTATTAGGTCAAACATTTAGTTTGAAACAAGATTACTGGTCACTGGTGCTCATATCCAGCAGTTACTGTGCGAAAGATGGGGTACACCCTGGACAGGTCTCCAGTTCATCACAGGGACATAGAGACAAACGAGAAACAACCATTCAATCTATCACTCACACTTAGGGACTATTTAGTTACCATTTAGCCTAACATGCATGTTTTTCGTCTGTGGGAGGAAACCGGAGTACCCACAGAGAACCTTTGCATGCAAGGTTCCTGGCTGGGATTCGATCCGGCAACCTTCTCGCTAAGAGGCAACAGAACTACCAACTGAGCCACCATGCTGCCACCTGAAGAGGATTTAATTTAGCAAATAACATATTGAAATCTTGAATTTAAAAAAAGGCATCAAGAGGTCGTCAATGGCGCATGAGTGTTGCAAAACACACAGATGTAAATTAGCCTTGAAGATAAAGTGTTTTAGCTGATGTGTAAAGACTGAGTAGATCCGATTCCTTTTAAGGAAATGCTTTTCTAATAACGATGAGAAAACAAATATTCTAAGAATAAAATGTGTCACATCCTGACGAACTGTTCAACTATATTAACATTGTGTACGCTATGCCATTTGAGAAGCTGAAAGAGTCAAGGCTTTAAATAATAATCTTCAAGCATAAAAAAAACACATTTACTAGAAAACATGACTAAGCCCTCTGACACGGTTGTAAATGTTTGCAACTCGATGTTGAGGCCACTATTTCTTTTTCAAATCTTTGATTACGTCTTACTCGTATGACAAACTCCAAAAGAACCACAATGAAAGCAAAGCCTTGTGTCGATGAGTTGCCCAAAGGTGACACATTTGCTTTGTTTAGTAACTACACACTTGTATTGGCATTAAGAGGCCCTGAGGAGGAAGCAATGACACTGACATAGTGGGCACCTTAGTGCACGATGAGCTCTTTTTATTGCAACACAGTTTTTCAGTACCACGGCTCGTGTGCTTCCTCTACACTGAATCTTCATCCTTCATATAAAAACTATTCATCCCTTTTGTTCGTTATATTTATCTTCCTCTGCTCTTGTTAACTGCTCTGTATATTACCTCTTTGCTCTTTTTTTTCATACCGTCTCCCAGCTAGATTACTGCCCAGGAAAAGTGAGTGAGATATCTAACCTCCACAGGTCGCCTTCCCCCTCAGCTCCTATTACCACAACAACTGGTTGACGGTTGGCTTATTACTTCCAGGAATGTTTACTGTAGGCGAGCTGTCCGTCTACAGCCTTCCAGTATTTTCTGTCTTGCTGTGCTCAATTACTTTACCCATCAGTCACACGACTTTGGCTGGATTCTCTGTCTTTATTTATTTGCCTCCATTCCCTCAGCTGCCCTCTACCAATACGAAACTTTCCTCTACTTATGCATGTCTTGACATTCAGCTCATGACGCCATTTCTGATCGCCATTTAGAAGCCATCTGCTGCTTGAATTCTAACTTGAATCTGCTTATTTAATAGGGTGTGATCTGCATCGCCCAGATTCAGATGAGATTTGATTTGCGGCATCACAGAATGGGGCATATTGTATTTTATAAATTTTGTACCTTGATCTAAACTGCTTCCATTCCCACTTGCATGTCTGGAGATTCATATTCTGCCTCCCTCTGAGAATCCATTACAAGTTTTTATGAATTTCATCAACATTCAGCATTACTCCTTACAACGGTGATAGTTTGCAAATGGCATGCCAAAATGGCAATGAAAATGTGTTTTTTTCTTTAATTTCAAGAAGCATCTGTGACAAAAAGTCAATATTACCCAACCATTATATTGGAAAATATGCTTTAATGAACACTGTTTGCCAATTTCCTCTTTTTCTTGGCCTATCACCAAATGTATCACACAAGATGGAATAAATAATGTTCACAGAGGTGTTGCATACCCTTATTAGATTTTTCCACAGAGATCAGTTCTAGCTTGAACTGACTTGCCTGAACTACAATTCCCCTCCACATGAAGAATGAATGTATCCTTTTTTTTTATAAGGACGTACACCTCTGCAAAGCTTTGAGATAGAAACCACCAACACAGGGTTTTTGCCATCACATACAATTCAGCCACTTCTCTGTCAACGTCAACTGACAACAGGCAAAGCATTGTTTTAAGAACTGGAGCATGAGCAAAAAAGCCCAATAGTTTTACATATAAAAAGTCAAATTATTCTGTTTAGTAAGCAGAATACAGATCCTGTTTAACCTGCATGGTGGTGCAGTTAGCAGGAGCGTTGCCTTGTGGCAAGATCACAGGTTAGACTCCCACCTGTGGCCTTTTTTGTGGGGAATTTCAATGTTCTCTTGAGCTTGCAGGGGTTTTCTCCAGGTTTTCCTGTTCTCTCCCCAAGCTCCCCAAAAATTAATGCACTTTAGATTCATTAACCTCCATAGCTCTACGGAGGCTACTCCAAATTGTCAATAGGAGTGAGTGTGTGAATTGATGACTATCCTATATAAGGGACTGAATGATGGACTAATGATGTGTCCAGGGTGTATTCCACCTTCTGCCCAATAACTCCTGGTGATGGGCATCAACTCCTCATGGGTAAAGAAAATGCATATATATATATATATATATATATATATATATATATACATTTCAAAATAAAAAATCTGGTGGGTTCTTAATGATGCACAAACAGAAGAGACTCTTGCTGAAATAACTTTTTTATCTAATCAATAACATCAGAGGAAAATGCAGTCATTTTGGACAACTGCATAACTGTTGGTGCAGAAATCACTTTCAAAACAAAAAAAATGAAGCAAATGTGATAAAAATATATAAACTAATCCACCTTACAGATCATTAATTTTCTGGACAAAGCTAAACAAAAATATTTTCAACTAAATGACACATCATCATGCTTGTTCCAAACTAGAGATATTTTACAGAAGCAGTTATTTGAATCAGCTTCTTTTTTTTTTCCTTCACAGCGCAGAATTTTAACACTGTTCTAAGGAAGCGTGTGGAAAAACGGAAGTCGTCCGTCTCTGCTCGTCTTTGATCCCACACGACAAACTCCTCGCTCATTCTTTTCTATGACATTCTCCACAAACAAGTAGCCAGTTCATCACACAGTGATGGGACAGGAGATGATGTGATAAAACCTCTGTCTTTCCTCCTCCCTGGGGAGACCACTTTAGAACAAGCAATGATATAAATACACAGAACAAAGACTTTAAGCTCCCACACTGATGTTGGATCAATACTCAACCAACATGGAGGCATTCTAATCAACGAGGACACGATCTTTCTTCATCATTTCTGTTCTATAGCTATTTTTACAAAAATGAACATCTTTTTAAAGGATATGTTATACATGTTTTACAAGCTGACACAATTTCCTTAAGTCTATATGAAGTGTTTTTTTGTTTGTTTGTTTGTTTTTAACAGTAATTCTGTTGGATTTTGTTCAAACACTTCTATGGATGTTCTGAATGTTACTCTTTGCAGCTTATTTCAGCAGACTTAGTGAAAGAGTTTATTATATATGCAAATTACCTCAACACTTGTAGAGAGGCTTCAGTTTTTAGCTTGGCAGTTAACAAGAGAAAACACAGCAAACCAAAATTGGACAAGCACTCTGTAGACTTTTAGAAAAAAAACGTTATAAAATATGAACATTTGTCTTGTGGGCATATTTGTACAAACACTGAGTAATGCAATAACCAGTTAGGCTAGAATCCAGGTTTTAAACCACAGACAATTTTCCCCCCACCACAATTAGTCCTCTGTATATATTTTTTTCTTGAGTCTAGAAAAGAGAAATTAATTTAAGTGACATAACCAAACAATGAGAGGTGGCCGGTCCCAAACTTACTGTATTACACAACAAATAAGACCCTCCACACTGTAACACTCTGAAATGCTGATGTTGGATCTGGACACATTAGGGTCAGTGTGTCAAAAATAAAAATGGAAAAAATAAGAAATGACAGAAAATAAATTACATTACACTATAAGTAAGTTTTCTAGAGGTTTGTTAAGACCAATTACAGCAAACTTTCAAGTTGAGAGTTGCACAGAAGAGCTGAGAAGGCAATCAAAAAGAACAATCCGCTGCACCTCATAAACTGTATGACTCAATTTTAAATGATAAATACAACTATTGAACAATCAAAAACAGACAAAGGAACTGAGAAAATCTGACCAATTTAAATCTTTTTTCCTGTTAAACGTACGAAGACAAGATGAAAACTGCTTTAAGCGTGCACTGAAAAGGACACCAGGGGGTGACTCTGCATGGAGGACAGGGGAGATGGAGCAAAGGCAGAAGATCAGAAAGACAGCACGTGGCTGAAAAAGACTGACGTTTACTTTTCGGCTTGATTTGCACGGAGGAAATTTGTGTTGAGCTTGTGCAAAAGTCTACACACCCTTCAGTTTGATCTGCTGCTAATTTCGTCCTCACTCACTTTCTGGGCGATCAAACAGAGGTACGCTCTCAAAAGTTGTGTTGTAAAACAAGTTAAGACTCTTCAGAGCTGAGAAAACTCAATTACTGTAATTAGATGGAGAAACACACACCATGAGAATGTGAGAGCAGGATTATGAATGGTGTGCCTAAAGGAGAAACATGTTTATGTGTTTGCTGTGAGGGTGTTTGAATGCTTGTGTTTTTCAACTTCAAGACTTCAGAGCATGTGTGCTACTTTAAAAAAAAAAAAAAAAAAAGTTAATGAACAAACAAACAGCTGCTTCCATCACCGAGGAGCAGGAGCATGAGGAGTGGGAAGAAAAATGAAAGAAACAAGCAAAGACAAAACATTCAGCTCCTGCTCATCTGGGCCTCTGCTGTGCCCATTACGGCTCTGTACCAAATGAAGTTGAGACGGTGTAGCAGCAGCTAACACACACAGACTGGGACGCCCTAACAGAAGCCACTGAACACATTTATCAAACCCAGAAAGAGACAAATGTCAGATTTAAAAAAGCCAGATAAATGCAAATAAATATGGTAACCATCTTTCTCTGTTCTTTGGGATATTTCTGAAAGCCGTTCCCTCTGGATCTGCCCTGCCTCTGCTGGATGCTGAGTGGGATTAGACCCAAAGTCCACATCTTTACCTCCAGTCCTTGGATAGCATTATCTTGGTACATGGTAGACATTGACCACTAGGGTTTTTTTCACCAGCCGGTACCAACCTTGAAAAGTCAGGGCAGCTGACTGCAGACACATAATGTTGTTTTTTTTTGTTCATTTTTGGCTTTTAAATAGAAAAGCAAATTATTACAGTGGTATGTGTGTATGCAAGTCTATTGTAGGATAATATAGGGCTTAGGAATGTGCGATATGGCATAAAATTCATATCAGATATGTATTGTGAAGGGTGGCGATAACGACATATATCGCGATATGTTTTGGGTATAAAACTTGATAGGAATTTTTCAAAAAGCATAGGGTGTCCTTTTGCTATCATATATTTTGAATTAAGAAAATTCCACTACTAGGTCCAGAGTTTTTAAATAATAAACAAATCAAGTATTAGGCTTCTTGCTTGTAGTGCAAAACAGTGCAAAATATATAAAATGTAGTTTTAGCCATATGTTTTAAACAAAAGAATATGTTGTTAACAGTTTCCAGTCACTTAAGAAATGAACAGCAACAGAGCGGCATTTTACACTGAAACACTTCATCCTCCAACCCTCTAGTTGGCGACTCCTTCAGCTTTAATGGAGAGCTGACACAAAATGAGTGTGGATTTGACCAGAGGGTCTCGCAGTAAAATCACACAACACAGCGTTCTTTTCACAGATCAGAGAGCAGGTTTCTCTAAAGCTGACCGATGATTACTTTAACTTTCGATGGAAAAAAAACAACAAAACTTTCGACGGAACACAGCATTTTGTGCATGCGTCAGAATAAGGCAACACTACGGCAAGCCGGCTGTAGTTAGCTTGTAGCTTCGCTACTTAGCTCTCAAAGAAAAGACTTTAACGCCACTTGCGCACAGTTTTCAGCTCAAAAGAAGTAACGATTAAACTGACACCTCTGATTTTACTTCAGACACAGCATTACTGCGGTTAGCTGGTAGAAGACAGATCTCTATCGTAGGCTACATTTTTATCGTTTCTACCGTATACCATTTATATAGTGCATTCCTAATAGGGCTCATACATTTTAAGCACACTTGAAAACGTTTGCAATTAAATTTGTTCCATTTTCCTTGGTAGAAAGAAAAACAATGTTTCTTAAAAACTGAGCATCCTATTCTGAACAGATTAATTTCCTTTTTGTTGGATTGACACAAAGATGGAGTGTAGTCTAGTACAAGCATATTTAGATGCCTGTTAATTGGCGAAGTATGCTCAGGCATAGATTTTTTTTTTTTTAATTAATTAATTGGGCAGACAAATCATCATCCGACTGATCAAATGGTCTATATCTAGTACTAGCGATCTGCAGGAATAGGAGCCATTACTGCCTTTGATTTTTTTGGAAATGCACAAAAGTTTGGAAAACTTCTTGATGATGCTCTCACTGATGTTTATGATGCCTCAACTGCCACTTCAGATCAGGCATTGCCTCTTTTATTTCCTGGGTATGTCATGGAGGGAGGGGAGCTACACATGGAAAACCATAAATGGAGTAAGAGGAGCTCACTTAGCTTTAAAAAAAAAAAAGAAGAGTTGATTTGTCTTGGTGTGTTTCTCTTAAATTAATGCTTTATAGTTTTGATATGGTTTGCTTTAGCTGTATAGAGCATTTTGATCGGCACTTGATTTTAAATTGGGCTATACAGACATTGAGATTTACTGCGATATGTAGACTCAAAGGCTGAGTCAAAGACATGATGAAGTCCAACCTTTCATTTAACGCAGGGGTGCCCACACTTTTTCTTTGAAAGGGTCAAATTTAAAATCTGTCGGAGGGCTGTGGGCCAAATGCAATAATATAATACATGAAATGTAAATACTTGTTTAAGTAAAGTCCATTTATTTATTATACAGTTATTTATCCTTCCATTCTATATAAAGAACATTACAGAACAGGCTGTGTTGGTGGTGGTGGTGGGGATCTGGGGGTCCTCCCCCAGAGAATTTTGAATAAAGTAGATGCCATTTTCTGCATTTTGGTGTATTTTACAAAGGTATACTACAGTAGATTAACATGAACCACAACATGTAAACTCTATTATTACTGAAATCTATGACTGCAAAGTGTTCTTAATGCAACACCGCTGCAGCTCTGCAGGTAAGGGACATTCACTTGAGGACAAATTGACTCCAGCTGTGTAGTGTCATTACAGTAGCCATTGGTCCAACTTTCCATCCAACATTAAACTTGGAATGACTGAGTGTAAACATGTTGATTCTTCAAAGGAAACCTTATACATGGATTATTGAGCATGGACTTTGTTGGTCTTAGAAGGACATTTTACTATAGTAATGAGGACAGCTTGGTGGGCCAAATCAAATGGTTTGGCGGGCCAACAATGGCCCGCGGGCCCCACTTTGGGCACCCCTAATTTAATCCCTAAAGCGACATTGCCATGTAGACCAGACAAATCAATACCAGGTTACTTCTATAAAAAAGCTGAGACCCATTACATCTAATGGGCACAACCTGAAAATCTGACTCATTCCCCATTTAGTGTCTTTCAATGTATGTTTGTTAAAAAAAAAAAAAAAATATATATAT
>NC_056509.1:35454664-35495339 GCF_014905685.2 Nematolebias whitei
ATATATATAGTATTACTGTTCTCTCACATCAACACTTGTGCCCATTACTCATAACTTTCAGGTGACGTTCTTGGTCTGTTTCCCAGAAGCAGAGTGATTCACTCATACATGCATAAGCCTTAAAAGTGATGTTACTTTAGTCTCTCAAAAGCTTTTGAGTTTACAGTAAACACATTTAACTGGCAGTGGAAACTACTTTTCAAAAAACAAAAAAGTATATATTCTTCTCCTTAAATGCAATTATTTTTTTTTTTTTTATTTATTTATTTATTTTTTTTTTTTTACCAGAGCCACCTCCCCAGTCGGGCGCCACCGCTCCAGGCCCATGACCCCCCCCACGTCCCCAGCCCCGACACCCCACCCACACCGACCACCATGCCCCACGGGACAGAATCAAAGGGGACCACCCACCTCCACTACGTGTTGGAGCCGATTAAAGAAGTCCAGAGAGAATAGTCCGATGTGGGGGTACAGGCTGTCTCAAGACTGATGTAATCTAATAGAAGGTCTTTATACTGTTTAATACTAAGTGTATTTTTATTTTTCCAATTCATGAGTATAGTTTTCTTTGCTATACATAGGGCAGTGAGAATAATATGAATTGATTTTGTCTCCAAGGTGACATCATCTAAGTGGCCCAATAAGCAAACTGACGGAGAGAGTGGAATATTACATCTCAGACACTTTGATAAGTCTTCACATATCCGGCACCAAAACCTCTGAACAGGTGGACAGAACCAAAATGCGTGGATGTAATTGTCCGGAATATTGTCTGTACACTGTGAGCAAATATTAGATGATGCGAAACCCATCCTGAACATCCGTTGACCTGTATAGTGTACTCTATGAAGGATTTTGTATTGTATTAGTTGTAAATTCGAGGTTTTAGTCATCTTAAAAGTTCTCAGACAGATCTGCGACCAAAAGTTTTGGTCCAAATTAACTGACAAGTCTGTCTCCCATTTTACAATAAATGCAATTATTGATCATCGTGTGGTCTTAGATAACAAGTCAGTGTATAAACAGTGAAACATAAATGTAATTCTTTCAACAGATTTCCCAAATTTGCTCTTATCAATCCTTTCTGTACATTTAGTTGATGTTAAGGCAGGAACACCATGGCATTGTCACACAAACGGGTATTATAGTTCCATTACCACACAAGTCAAGTACCCACCAACGTTTCCTGTCACTTCTCTGTACAATTTTCCTGAATATCCATTCTTTCAAAAAATATTTTATCAGAAATGACATTGTAGTGGATTTCCAGCTAGAACAGCAGTCAATAAAAACATTACTAAAAGTGCTGAATTGAATAACCGGCTGTGTCACAAGCTTCAAAGAGCTACATAAAAATGAAATAAAAGAAAGCTATTTAAACAGCTTTTTTTTTTTCAGAATTGAAAATGCCTCATGATGTGACAGAATTGTTTGTAGTGAAGATGCAATCTGTATCCAACACCTAATGCAACACAGTGAATAATGTTCAGCTTGTGATGGTTTGCATGGGTCTTATTGATCAAATTTATGTTTACCTGCTAAAGCGAGAGCTACAGAAACAGCAGTCTGGAGTTCTGCTAAAATATTCACTGTTGTAACCACATGAGGTGACGTTGTGTAAATGTACACGTTTCTGTACAAGTTGAGAAAGAAAAAGGTGGTGTGTTTTATATTGGACATGTTTCCAGATACTCCACTATGTATAACAATATAGTAGTTAAACAGTGCATGAATTTTGACCTGGTATTGCTCTATCAAACAGAACCTGGCAAGTTGTCCACATACTGTAAATGGAGGCCTTGTGCATGAATCCCAGTACTTTGAGTTTCCCCTAAGCCTTTAAACTGAAGTCATAAGGGGTAGTGGTTGAAATATTTACAACTATTATGAATAAAGAAGTTTGTAAGACATTTTGGCATACAACAACGTATCCCCTTTCCTGTTAAATATGACAATTGAACAAAAACACAAAATAAAATGCACTGGAATACATTTAACTAGACATAATGGTTGTTGGTGCAATTACATATTGTTAAATGGGAGAGCCCATAGGTGCTACACAGATCTACCCCATCACCCTCATCCCACAACATAAAGAGAATTGGGGACACATCTACCCCTGCACGAACATGGAAAACATAGCAGAAATATCATGCTAGCTGCAACATCTTGCTGAAATCTGTGGGTTTATAACATAATGGACATAAAAGCTGAAGGTAACAGTTTATGACACACCAAATAATGCCACAATGCATGCAATGCAAAAATAGATATTCAAGTGATGAGTAATGATTAGAGCTGTGGTTATCAGCAATGCTTATCTTGTTTTCCATCTAAAAGCACGTTAACAGGCACTGAACGGACAGTGAGTCCGATTTTCTTTAAGTGGGGTTCATCAGAAGTCTTTCAAGCCATGCACATCATTAAGATATATGATACAAGTGGACCTTTCCGCAGTAGTCAGTGTAGTACTCTTATTAATAAAAGGTTTATTAAAGTTTTCTTGCTTCAGTCAAACCAAGATGCTGGTCATTATGAAAAGGATTCTGGATGGTAGATGTGAAAAAGGAGGCTCATGGCTCCAACTAAGTTATAACAGCTGGCAGTAAAACACAAAAAAACAGTTTGATGGCTTTGGCCTCAGAACCTGTTAGCATTTTGATCTATTAAAAGGGTTTTAGGTTGCAGCTTGCTTCATTTTTTTTTTTTTAATTCTCTCTGATGTAAGGACAAATACAATAAAAAATAGACAAAACTTGTGCCTCCATCAGCAGCAATAAAAAAGTACAAATAAATCACAGTGACTTATCAGTTGTTGTACTTCTGTATAATGAGTTAAATAGTTATGGTTTATGTTTAATAACAATCAAAAGTTGAAATTAAAATCCACGCGTTGGAAAATGTTGACCATTTAAAATAAACTGCACAACCAATGGTAATAAATATAAAGTTTGTTTTTCGGCTGATTTCTTCTGCAGGGGTCGCCACAGCGAGCAAACTCGTATGAAAGATTTGTCAGTTATTTTTACACTAGATGTCCTTTCTAACGCCATCTCAGGCTCGAACCTGCAACCTCAGGATTACAAGACCCTGGCATTGAGCACTAAGATACTGCAGGCAACCAGTGGTAGTAAATGTAGACTGTAAATGCAAAAAAATAAAGTGACAAAAAGTAACTTTTGTCTCCTCCTAATAAATCTGTTTCAGATCATTTCTAAGCATTAATGTCAGATAAGGATTAAGACAGATAAAAGATAAAGTATGGAAAAGAAGGAGCTGATATCAACATTTCCTCCGACTCTACAAGCATACATGTTTCCACACATACACACATTCACACTGTCATCCTCCTAATCTGTACAGTGGTGCCTTTGATCTGTCTCGATGAGGAAATTTATTCAAAAACAGCAACGGCAAGAGATGAAAGGCTTGTTCAATTACAGGGAACTAAAGCAATTCCTAAAACATGCAGTCCATAAAACAATTGTACACATTAATTTATGGAGAACATTCTTAACGCTCACACTTTTACAGGTCGAAACAATCGTGACTACACAGGAATTAATCCTGTTAATCATTCAAACAGGTGACAGTCTGACAGTGCTGCAAAACATTTCAACTGCACTGAAAAACAACACAGTTGCAGAAAAAGTGTATGTAAATATCTGTAAATATGAGCAAATTAGGCAGCTTTGAAACATGAGGTTTAAAAGACTTCGCTGTTCAACTGTAAAACGTCAAGTGAAGCATTTCTAAAACTTAGTTTGGATAAACAGTCTAAATAGTCGAACCCCACTGAGAAACTAAAAAATACCCAACACAGATTAGTACTTTGTGAATTACCGTATTTTTTGGTGTGTAAGTCGCACATTTTTGCATAAATTTTCAAGTCCTGCAACTTATAAACCGAAAAGACTTTATATTTGGTTTTTTCCCCATATTTATAACCCAATTTTTGGCTGAGATCTGATGATTTCATTCATTCCGACATGGAAAATATTGAACACTACCATTTTCAGCTACTAAAGGGCCCTCGACCAATATGGCAAGCCAAGTGTCTCATTATTAAGTAAAAGTGACTATTAATGAGACACTTGTCTTGCCATACCAAGCCACCTTCGTCTCACTCCGGAACTCCTGGAGCAAACGTCAAATCATCTGCATTTCGCTGCACCGCCGAGGCAAAATGCAGCTGATTTTACCATTAGAGTGCATTTATTAAGGAAAAGTTCAACTCAGACACACCTTTACTATAATTTTGAGCAAACACATCATTATTTTTAAGTGTTAATCTTGTTAAGTTCTTGTTAAAGTCCTCCCGTGCACGCTCCCGCAGCCGCCATTTGGCAGCCAATCGCTTTTTGGCAAAACACCGGCCCACATTTCCGGGTGGTCAGTGGTGACGGCGGCAAGTACAGTAAATTTAACCTTACATAATGCTCTCAAGGTAAGACTTCAAAAAGATCTACATCCTAAAAAACAAGCCATAACCTCAAAATTAACACATTTATTACATTCAAACACATTGTCTACATCTCTAAAAGCAAAAGGTCAAACAACAAGCAGTGGCTTTAGATGACATTTTAGAGTACTGTACGTGGCTAAGTTTCTATTGTTTTCATCAGTTTCAGGCTTCATTTGAAAGCATTGTTCTTTTTTGAATAGCAGTGAATTACTTGTTAGCTTGTCATCAATTTCATGGTTTCTTTCAGGAGCTCATCCAACCAAAAAGGCTTCTGCTTTAATGCTGCTTTAAATGGAACAGAAAGCTGACTTTCATTTGGCAACAGAACCAGCCATGTTTTCAAGGAAGATTTTGTTTCTAGCAGTCTCCAAGTAAAGCTACAAATACCCTACACAGCATGCAATAAGTCAGTGGGTTGGATACTTTTTTATGTAAAGTAGCATTTAATACAGCCAATAGTCAAGTTTGAGCCTGCGTTACTAATTAAACAACACAGTGGCATGTACTTACAAAAATGCTAGATAAACCTAGAAAAACAGGATTTTCAGAGAAAATGCAGTAGTCCCTCACTACTTTGTGGTTCGACTTCTGCGGACTCACTCTATCGTGGTTTGTGCACGTACAGTCCATAATATTGTACACACACAAAAAATTGTACAGGACAAACGACTGTCAACTTTAATATTACTCACGTGATTGGGACAGTACTAGATACAGTACTGTAAAGTAAAAAGTTAAGGAAAATAAATAAATACTTCGGACAGGCGCTGCCATTTTGTAGTTTTCTCTCAGTAATCCTCCACTGTGTTCCCCCTCATAACAAACACATTTCCCAGAAGGCAACAGGGCCCCACCCAGAAGCCCCATTTCCTTTTGCTGAAAAAACTGAGGTAAAGTTTTGAGCTGATCGGCGCCCAGCGGATGCAGAGAAGCAGCACTGAACCCACCGCACCAGACTAGAACCGGAGCAGAACTAGACCTCCAGACCCACTGGTGAATCTTTGAGAGCTGCTATCTGGCCCACAAGGACTTCTAAGCGCGGACGCGTGCCGAAAGCTCTGGAGCTGTTCCCGTAGCCCATCGGAACTATTTTCATCCAGACTTTGACTCAAATCGACCACCTATGTTCCCGCGCCAGCCAAGAGAAGTCTCCCCCACCCCCCCACCCCCAAAAAGCCCTTTGGTGCTCAAAAGCTGCACTGAACTGGACCAGAACCAGATCTCCAGACTCAGCGGCGAACCTGAGAGCAAGTAGGTAAAATTTATTAGCTACATATAAGTATGTTGTTAAGATTAGTAGGTTTAAGAGTTTAGAACATTGATTGTGGACTTTGTTGCTGCAGGTTACGTCTGCAGAAATTAACCGAGTCAGACCAGAACAGAGTCGGACCAGAACGAGAGCTGCTCCTGTTCTGCAGAGCCTGGTGAGTAAAATTTAGTAGCTACATATACAGTACTGTATGTATGTTGCTAAAATGACGTAAGTTTAAGAGTTTAGAAGATTGCATGAGTGTGGGAAAGGTTTCTAAATGAACCGAACCCCAGTAATAAACGAGGGACTACTGTACTGGAAGAATGTTAAGTGTTGAAGGTTTGCTAAAATTTGCAGAAGAAGTTGAAATTAAGTCGTCAAAACAAATAAAGTGGAAAACTTGTTAAAAGCCAAAAAATACAGAACTGACAGAAGGAGAACTAAAAGTTAAAACTAGTCAATCAAGATACTAAAAATAAAAAAAAGGATGGAAAAGCAGTCAAAGAAGACCAAAATAGAGCAAATATGTTGAAGCAAACTTAAAAGTGAACAAAGTTTTCGAAGCAATTAGAGCAATCTCAATGCATTTCTATAGAGAATAAACCGCTAAGTGTAATAAAGTTTAATATTTTGAGGGTAAAAATGTTATAAAAAGTAAGTCATAGCACCTATCTTCTGACTGAGCTGAATGTCTCGATAGAAATGGATAAAATAGAATAAAATACAAATAAAAACACAGGCAAACAATAGTGTGGGCTCTGAATTAGCGTTAACCTAATGTTCAAGTTCATGAATCTTTAATATCCCCAAGGGGCAATTAGTGTCACAGTCAGTAGGCACATAAAACATACTAGACAAGACATTGAGACATTAAAATAACAGTCCAGAAAACATCATTGTTTGTTGAGAAGCCTGATCGCTACAGAGATGAATTAGTTGTTCAGTCTGTTCGTCCTACATCTGGGCAGCCGATACCTGCGTCCAGATGGAAGCAACGTGAACTCACCATAGAGTGGTGATCAGGATCTGCCAGAATCAGCCTGACCTCGCCTTGCATCAACTCTGTGTGGCATTCAACACAAACACACAGCTGGAGTTTAGGAGAATAAGGTTTTAAGATTGAACTTATATAAAAGACCCTGAAAAAAATATGATTTTTTTTTTCAGCCCAGGCAGATTGTAACCCAAAAAAATATTTTAAATGCTTGAATAATAAGTAAATGTGACCGTGAGGGCTTCATCAAATTATCCTTTCTTTCAGTGGAAGAGAACGCCATGAAGTGGACTTTCAGATCATTATTCCTTTCTATCACTGATGAAGTGTGTTATTATAAAACAGAGCAGAGAATTTTCTATGCAGATCTTTTTTAAGTGTCAGTAATGGCCATCAGCAGCATTTCTTTTCAGACATGATTTGCATTTAGTTAACATTTGTGAATATGACTGGTGTCAGCAGCTTCTCACCTCCTGACCACCCAGTTAACCCCCTCCCTAACCTTCTGAAGCTTCTGCAGCTCTAAAGGAAGCAGAAAACAAGTGGGCACACAACTGACGCACAAAAGAAGCTTTTTAAACTCAGTTTTATTTGTTACCTTGACGGATGTCATAAACTGTGGCCAAAAAGATGTGAAGAGGTACCAAAACAACAAAAACAGAAAGCACCGAGGCTGCAGTGATTTGACCAAATGTGTAAGTCATTGATTGTATGTAAAGCCAAACACGTGAAAGCCAAGAAAATGTTAGTTTAAAATAAAAAGTTTGGAAAAATATGAGCAATATAAAGTGATTAAGTGACGAAGGTTAGCTCCCACAGATGACTAATCTGCAACAGCGGCGTGAATAAAAGAACTCAAACGCTTCGACGAAGAGAGAAAATACCAACTTATCTATTCTGCCTACAAACATTTCTGATAGGCGGGACCTCAAATTGTTTATAAAACACTTCCTTGCTTTTAATGAAGCTTGAGCTGCTGAGTTGTCCTTGCTGATGAAAGCAAACTCTATAACTGAACCCAGTATGAAGCTAAAAATAATCATTTAATAACGTGCTTTGAAAAATCCAGGACATGGGGGTGGTATTTGCTTACCATCACAAATCTTCCAAACACAGATCTGTGAGGGCCTCGCCCAGGTCGGGCTCGGCTGAAGTGGCAGAGGCGCCAAGAGGAGGCTGAAAATAATAAAATAAAAACAACAACTGAGTTACTATTGATGTCATCGCCATCCTCACTTTACAACCAGAGTTAAAGTGGATTTTATTTCTATAACCACATTAATGGTGCACCTCCCTGCACTTATATTTTCCATTATTCTCCCCCCACAATCACTATGATGGTCATCAAACCCACTGCGGGTCCGACGGCAGGATGTGATTTACACCCAGTTTCTCCAATAGTCCACTTAACCCTGACTGGGAGAGCTGTGATGCGGTAATTGGCTTGACTTAAAGCTCGATCTCTAAATCACATCGCGAGGGAAGTTGGAGCCACATCTGAAACTCACACACATAACTCACTGACCGTTCCATTTCCTCCGCTTGGCGACTTTTCCCTGACGGAGCACTCTCTAAGATGGTCCGAGGATTTAAAACTGACGCGACACAAACAGCAGATCTTACCGAGAGCTCGAGCGAGTGCGTTTCATAAGGAGCAAATGTACAAAATGCTATGAAGGACAATTGATTCAGACCTTAAAAGCGACACACTAAAAGCTTTAGGACGAGAGCAGCAAGGCGCTTCTTTCTACATTTACACTGATGTCCAAGAAAAATAAATACATTCAGCACTGCCACAAAGTGAGACCTAAATACGGGGTCACGTTTCTTTCTGCAAATGAACTAGTTAGAGCAAAATAGTTGGCTACTTTGCTCAATTGAATCATCCCAAACTGATGAGTGAAAAACGGTCATTAGAGGAACAACGAATAAAGCTGCACAAACAAGAATGAGAAGAAAAAAATTAAAAGAAAAAAAAACTGCTCTTTTATAGAAATACAAAAAAAAAAGAGAGTTTTGCTTTTTTCATCAAGGTGTAGCTAAACTCTTAACATCAAAAACTGGTGTTGATGTTTGTTGGTGCAGTTCTACTGCATACTTATCAAATCGTGATAGAAAATTACTCACAAAATTATAAGGTTGTAAGATACTTGTACACAACTGAAGTTTATTTTGTCAAGTTTCTATTTAAAAAAAAAAAAAGACTGGGTTTAATACACTAACAGTTTTGCTGAAAAAACACATAAAATGAAAGTTTGAGGGATTTGAATTAAAACGTAAGGGGTTGCAATAAAGCAGAAAATTTCAGGTAAATTTCTCAAAATTAAAAAAAATAATAATAATCCTTGGAAGGTTAATCTAGGGAATTTTGAAAATGATCCAAACTGAAAACTTTTCTTTGAAAATTATGGGAATTTAAACAAACCATCATATTAAAATGTGTCCACTGGTTCATGTAATTTAGTTACCAGACAAAGAAACACATAAATCCAACAAAGTTATTGATCCACCCATCAATCAAAAAGCAATTATGGCATATTATCATCTGCATTTCACACCAATACACTATAATAAATCAAAAAAATAAATAAAATGCAGCATGACAATCATCTTCTGGCTCACTAGAAGCAATAATATGTGACATACACAAAAGGGGAGAAATAATACCAGTTTGTTTTTTCTTTGTGGCACCACAGTAAAGCCCATAATGTTTAGTAAATGTCAGAAACCTGAAGGAAATGGCTTTAATGAAATGAAGGCAAACAAAGCAGCCAATCCAGAAAAACTTGTCTTCTAAATATTTTTTTCCTCCTCAATACAGTAAGTAAAGCCCTAACATTTCATTTTGATGCAACAATGCAGCAGCAACGATTCAAACGTTATTAAATTCATTTTTGGGGGGCAACTGAAATACAGATGCATCTATTCTTATTCAGCAATTCAGATACAGTCTAAAAAGTAAAGGGAAAACAAATCTATAAGTTCACTTCTTGGCACAAATACCATACCATATTTCTGTAGTATTGATATATTTACAAATGCATGTATTGTAAAATTCAAGTAAGCACCAGACCATGAAGCTTTGAAGAAACTGCACAAAAAAAGCATTCCCCGGGATAAATTTTCATGTCGGTGCGAGAGTTTCAAACTGATTTCCATAAAATATAATTCAAATGTGCAATTTCTCACTGCATGAATCACTCCAATCACCAACGTGTCCAAAATCCATTTTGTATATCACTGAAAGCCAGGCCTCACAAATACAAAATGAAAACAAAACTATGAATGCACATTTAATTCTGTAGAGACACATTAGGAGCACCTAATTATATATTTCAAAACAAAACAATCATTAAATACAATTTGAGGCATTTTGCAAAGTGCAAACCTCTCAAAATAAATTTAAATATTGTACAAAGCCATTAAGCTGTGCTCAAAGCAACACTCAATATGTAGCATATTAAAAAAAAAAAACTGTGCAGCTACGTGTACATGTTAGCATACTAACAGGATTGAGATTATTTTCTGAGTCCAGCAGCAGAAATAAAAATAAAAGGAGTCATGACTTCTTATCTGAGCAGCCAGTCAGCTTCACCGGACATCAACCGACACATCCTGTGTTAAAGTTAGTGTAGTTTGTTATCCGACGTCCTGGTCAGAGAGTCACATCCGGTGTGTCTGCACATCTAGATTCAATACAGGTGTTTGTTTTGTTTAATTAAAGTGAACTGAGCAATTAGGTGATGAGTGACACATCTATGGAACAGTTAGAGCTCCGAATTGATTTACTCTCAGCTCGAGTCCCAGGTCTTTCAGCACCAGCGTATAAATAGAAACAGAAAAACAGTACAGTGCTACATCAGCAACTGTTCAAGGGGCTAAAGTAAAACAGGACATTCACTAAAGAGCTCTGATGGAAAATGAAGAAAAGTTGACAGCAGTGAAAGAGGTGCTACATCAATTTGCTATGCACAAGAAGTGGAGAATAGAAACAGTTTTCTCTGTTTTGTTGCGAGATTCACAAAGTTATATTACAGACAGATCGTAAAGGCATCGTCCATCACAAGACTCCAAATCAGTCCAAGTGTGCTGTGCCACTAAACTGCTTCAGGAAGCGACATCATTTTAATATCCTTTATCCTACTGATAAAACACATTTCTGTGAACTAGGAGCCATTCAATCACACTTTTAACTGTATCATTTCATGAAATGACCCTAAAGCTTTAATTAAGTCCAAGAGAGCTTTGGCTGGACATTAAAACATGGCGTGAGTTGACATTGAACACCAAGTTCATTACAAATACAGTTGCTGCTCAGAGCAGTCCCCTCCAAGAATTACAACCCGAAGAAGCTGCTTCATAATCTGCACAAGATAGTTTTATTAAATTAAAGACGTTACAGTATCTGTTTCTGTGTGCTAAATGACAGAGATTAAACCATGAAAAGTCTCATCAAACTAGAATTTAAACATAAATGCTGTTTCTTTAGTCTGGTATACTTAAGTATTGAACCCGTGTACCAGTACAAATAGGTTAATGCTCACATCCATGTTCTAAATGTTCCAAGTCACAAATCGTTTAACCTAATTGGATTTTGTGTATTTGAGTCACCTATTTTTTTTTATTTATTTTTTTTTGGTGAGCATTCTGACTGCTGCCAGCTGTTTCCACATGGATCTTCATTGTCTATCACAATAAGTAAAAGCTATTTACAGGTTGCCAATTAATTAATGCTGTGACTCCTCGGTCTTTAAAAGGTTGGTTTGTAACCACAGCAAAGAGATGCAAATATAAACTAGAAACACACAAAATGTATTTGCTGTATTTATTTACTCTAATAAGTAATACAATTAATAATAAATTCTGCAATAAAGTAGTCCCTCGATACGTCGCAATTCGACTTTCGTGGACTCACTCTTTCACGGGTTTTCAATGTAAGATTGTACACGACACACGATTAGCGATGTGGAAAGACAGACCCGCCCCCTCCTTTCTCTTTCTGAGGCTATCACAACAGAGCAGAGACACACAGACTGCCTCTCTGCTCTGCTGTGACAGCCTCAGAAAGAGAAAGGAGGGACGGGGTGGGGTCTGTCTTTCCCCATCACTACTACTCAGGGAGAAGGGATGAACAGATCAGATAAACAAATGTAGAATATAAGAGAAAATGCTTAGGTGTAAAAATAACCGTGAATCAGTTTTAAAAAAGAGAGTGGATGAGCGTGGATCACTCAGATATGGGATAGACCCCTGGGCCCAGCCCCCTCCTTTCTCTTTCCGAGGCTGTCTGTCACAGCAGAGAAAGAAAAAGGAGGGGGAGGGAGGTAGGGTCTATTTTTCCCCATTGTGTCCCAGAGACACACAACAGGCCGGTGCGCAACAGATGGCCCAGAAAAAAGAAAGGAGGGGTCTGGGGGTCTGGCTTATACCTGAGTGAGTCGCACGAGCGGCATGGATCGTTTATTTAAAATAATCAAGTACGACCCGAACTGAGCCTTTGGGAATGAGAGCAGGAACAAGAATGATGGATACTTCAGGCACAAGGCGATCAGACAATATTGCAGGGAGGCAGACACTGGGGAGCGCTAAAGAAGCATGGCGCACAGGTGCAGCAGGAAGTGACACAGGTGATGAGCAGGAGTGTGTTTGTGGCAGAGAGCGGAGATCATGACACGCTGTGCTCTTTGAACGTTTAGAGAGTTTAGAACATTGCCAAAAGCACTGCACAAGTATGAGAAGGGTTTATAATGCCTTAATATAAATAAAAATACTAAAATAAATATAACACCCCTACCTTGTGGATTTTCACCTATCGCTGGGTGTCTCCTCTCCCCTCTCTTATAAAAGACAAACTACTGTATATCAAAATCACAACTGCTATGTGAAACAACTTCAGGCTAACAAAACATGGTGGAAGTTTAAATCCGTTTCTTGAAAACATCCCACAAAACCCCAGGAAGAGCCAAAGGATATGGTTTAGGATGAAAATCTGATTTCACTTTGATTGCTGGAAATAAATGGAGAAAAAACTAAAAGACTTCAGTAAACCATCTGAGATTGTGGGAGAAAAAGACTGAAATATGACAAATTTCTAGAGATGCACAATATTATCGGCATGGTATCGGTATCAGCCGATATTAGCGATAAAGTTAAATATCGGACATCGGCCATTCCATCAAAATAGCTCACCGATATAAAAGGCGCTGTTTCAACACAACGTTATGACATCACATGCACCGTTGAGTTTAGATTTGTAAAAATTATTTGCACTGTTCCGAGTGTTGTCATTGCGTTAGATAAGAGTAAATGTCATGAATAAATTTGACATTAAACATAATCCAAGTTGAAGTGTTGCATCATTTTCAGCCCCCTTTTTGGCATCTGCATTTGGTAGCAGGTCAAACTGACAAAGACCATGCAGAATAATGTAGTACTTTAATTCCACGGCAGAGAAAGCTATGTAGATGATGTAAGTACGTCTAGGGGGGGAAAATATCGGTATTGGTATCGGTGAAATAAGTTTTATGTCGGCATATCGGATATCGGCCAAAAATCCAATATCGTGCATCCCTACAAATTTATAGTTGAATTTGTTTTTAAAAGGAGGATCGTTATGCTCACAAAATGAAACACAGTACATTGAAATAAAAACATTACTCGAGTAAAGCTGCATCTACAGAGGGACATAAAGAAAGTTAAGTTTCCACAGCGGGAACTTTCAGTAAGACGTGATAGTTTGAAGCTGATCTTCAGACACAGCAAGCTGGATTCAGGAAGTTCTTCAAGCTCTATAAAACATTAAAAATTTAAAACTCTTGCCAAAAAACATTGCAAAAAACCAAACCGGAACAAAAATACTGTCACAGCGAAGCAACATGTTAAGCAAAATCCCCCAAAATATACAGAATCTATTTTTAAAATGTGCATTTTGTTGTTATTATTAATAATTTACTACTTTTGGACTTTGTATTCTAAGAGGTCTGTGTATAGGGGAAATTATGGGCAAACTAAGGCAATAAGTCAGTTTGGAAACTTCTGCCAAAAGATTTTAATACTGATGTATCCTGTTGCTGTTCGGAAACGTGAAACACTTGACCTGTAAGCCATATACACTGGAGACCAACATGCTGTCGCTTGATTAAAAAAGCTTTTAACAATCAAACCTCAATAAAGAGCAACTACTGGATTACAGGACGACCATCACTGTTTGTGTTTCTGCTGCATGGGACATGACAGGAGATACAGTTGTCAGAACATCATCATCCAACCTCCCAGTCACCAGAAACATCCTCCTTTCTGCCTTTTCTGTGCATTTCAATGCAAAGGATGATCAAATCATATTTTTAAAGGCATCATCCAGACATAAAGCTTAAGGTTTTTATCAGTTATTGTCCTAAATGATTAAAGCAGTGCGTGTTTTATGGTCCATGTCCCCTCTGTGGGATTGGTATTCATCTTTGCTTTTGAATGGACATTTAACACAGAGGTGTAAGGTCATCCAAACTGAGTTATGATCAGACAAAGCAACGAGCTGAACGCGACAGACAGAGGGAAGGTCAGAAACAAGAAAGGAGAGAGTAAGAGAGACTCAGCTCATCGATTGTCCCGTCAGTCATTTAGTTGCCAGAGCGCTGGCTGGCAGGGCAATGCCGAAAATGAGCTATAAATAGACTGAGTGTTGCAGAATGGACAGAGGACAATTACAGAAATATTTCTCAGTCAGGTGGAATGATCTTTGTGGGCTTGTGCATTTTTCAAGATGCTCTTGGTAAATAATCAACAGTTCAGTGTTTAATTTTAGTGTGCGTCTCAGATTAATAAAACCTTAAGGTTAATCTTGATAACACAAACCCAGTTACCCCTGACACAGGCCTATATGGTGACTGAACCTCAGGGAGAAAATGTTAAAAATTAAAAGCCTTTCATGACAAAAATTTTACGATGACTTCATCTTATGTTGAGAAATGACAGAAGTACCGTAGTCGTTTTGGTCAAACTTTCAAAATAACCTTAAGCACAAATGCATGTAATGTGGAATGTTACACTAGAAATAAGTGTTGGGACAACCTCTCAGCTATTACCATATTAAAGTTTAGCTCAATAGCTGTTAAATAATCTGTTTGCTAATGTTCATTAGCTGTGGCACTCATCTAGCCTTGGATTGACTCCAAAAGTTATTCAGTTGTATAGGTAGTTTGATGCGGGGCTTAATTTGAGCCGGGTCTTGCCGGAACAAGATCCGGGAACTCTTGTTTTTACAGGGTGCGTTCCGGTAACTGTTTGCTTTGATCCAGAAATTCTCAGGCTTACTAATTATAATGTTATGAACAATTATTTTTGCCTTGCCGTTTGGGGAGCCATGCTTGAACGGTGTCGCTCCCCTCTTCTGCTGAGATGATAAATAAATACCAGTAAGTCAGACACATCAGCTGCTGTTTTTATGACGACCTGGACACTTGTTACGCATGCGACAAAGAGTATAAACTCAAAGCAAGAGTGATATCTGCCCCCTCTTTTCCTCTTTCTCATTGACATTTTTTTTTTAGTTTGAATGATGAGTTTGTCAAAGCACAATTTTGATGTGTTTTTTATTTTTTAGTAAATACACAAGTAATGTTTAATAAATGCTAGGACTCAATTCTTTGCTAACAAAATATAAAAATATATTCTATGTCATTAAACAACTTGTCAGGTTATTCTCTTGTGAGCATGTACGACACCCAGAAACCCCCAACCCCCACTTACCCCAGCCAGCCCGCCTGCTATTTGCGTTCCGGCAAAGACCAATTTACAAATTATGCCCTGGATGAATGGATATTTGCAAACAGCATAAGAAGAAGAAGCAAACTACTTACTTATACTTAACCAGGATAATCACTGTGAAATAAAAATAATTATTAATCACTGTAATGCCACTTTGACTGATGACATGTGCTGCTGATTATCCATGCTGCTGATCATTTCATGCTGCTGTATTCGTTCATACCCATCTGCTAACAAAGACTCATGTTCGGGCTGTTGTTGTTACATCATATTGTTTTACATTATTAGTGTTTAGCGTATATCTTAGATCTTTTAGTGTACCGTTTGGTGTTTGTTTAGCGTATATCTTGGTGTATATCTAAATCCTTATTTACAGTTTATTTTTATACTTTATATTTTTACTATTGTTGGATGTAACTGAGACCCTGCGTACATAATTTTATTCCGTCTCATGTCCCACATGTTGTGAAATGACAATAAACCTAGTTGAACTTGATAAGTTGGATCAAAACATTACCAATTTTAGGCAAAGACGTTGTGTAATGACTAGCATGTCAAGAATGTATTGTGAATGACTCAGCTACAGTGTGTGTAGTGGTAGTTGTACATCCAATAATTAATTCCAGCAAGTTTCTTTAGACTTTTTTCTGCTGGTGCATGAGGTATATTCCTAAAAAACGGACGGTTGAACGCAAAATAATTTGTCTGCTTTCACTTTTCAGTGGCTGATGATAAAAAAATATCTGTTGCCATTGAGTTCAAGTTCAAGTTAAGTTTATTGTCATTCGCATCATTTGTGGTACATGAGGTGGAACAAAATTATGTACTCAGGGTCCCAGTTACACCCAAAAATAGCAAAAATATAAAGTACAAAAAAAAAAACAGGACATAAGGATCTAAGATATACATTAAATAAACACCAAATGGTACACTAAACGATCTTAGATATACACTAAACACTAATAACGTAAAACAATACGGCGTATCATCTGCATTAAAAGATCTGACCTATTACTTTAAAAGCCAGAACATTAAAATATCTAAAATATGCAGTCACATTTCATGTAAAGGCCATTTTTAATTGCATGCAGTTGAGGAAATGGCACCTGCATTGTCCTGCACACACTGTATTTATTTTTTAAAGGAAAGTGTCAGTGAGATTGTCCAATTACTGTCGTTATCAACATCTAATTGGAACTTTAAAATTAATAAATTGGCTTATACGTTAACTGTGTTAACCACCTTTAATGTTTCAAAGGAGAGGAGAGCAGGAGATGGGAAGAAGGAGAAAACGAACACGAGCGTGCTCACAAGCCCATCGCAGGAAATTAATTTGGTTTCAGGGGTATATCATTTGGCCACTTAACTTAATAAATAAACAGAGGCCACGAGCCGAGGGGGAAGCAGCCCGTCTGACCCTAATGACCCTATTCTACCCTCTCAGCTATCACCCACTTCACTAATTAACAATCGCTTTAATCCTTCTTTAATTCTGTAGACAATTGTGTAATTTGTGTGTTTTAGCATGTCGCATGGTGAGGAGTTCCACACCATTCTTCCGATTAGCAGAGTTCCCCTCCACCGAGCATCGCCCAGGGGGACCAAAGGTAATTGCTTTTTAATTAAGCCTCCAGCACTAATCGCAATGATATTTAGCAGACACAAGTTGACACACACATATATTCCCTGTCACAAACACCAAGAAGGGGATGAGGACAAAAGAAATAAAAACGGGAGGACATTCATGAAGATGAACAGGCTGGTTGCGTTTAGGCATTGTTGATGCTTTTTTTGTTCAGTGAAAGTGAAGTAGCTCATGTACCGAAGCAATAAATGTTGGCTTCATGGCCAACCCTATAAAATTCTTTGATCTTGAGTTGAATTCATGGATGTGCAATCATCTCTCCAGTGGCCTGATAGACCTCGAAGATGAAAAAGTCACTTTCTGGTCCCTCGTTCCATCTTCCCTGAATTCTCATTGCCCAATCCCCACTTGCACTTTTTTTTTTAAATCCGTTCTCAATATCAAGTTTACATCCATCTTTCTTCTTTTCCATTTTTCCTGAAAAACACATCCACTTGGCTATGTCCTATTCTGTCATGCAGTATTTTCCTTCATATTTTGTCTTTGCTTTCTTCTCAGGGAGGCTGGACTCATCTCCACTGAAATAATAATAAAAAATATAGGACACTTTTTCCCCAACACTTTTGTGTATTAACTCTGAAATACACTGAA
The DNA here is from genome assembly GCF_014905685.2 of Nematolebias whitei. Taxonomy (NCBI): domain Eukaryota; kingdom Metazoa; phylum Chordata; class Actinopteri; order Cyprinodontiformes; family Rivulidae; genus Nematolebias; species Nematolebias whitei. Next base: position 35,472,375 of record NC_056509.1, read on the forward strand.
CCAATGAACGCCCACACTTGAGCGCTGTAGTAAATCTAATTTGATTCCCTGTCGGCTCGGCTGGCTCGGAGTTTCCTTTGAAGCCTGCCGTCCGATGTGTGAAGGTATAACTGGAGTGGAGCTGAGTCTTGTGTTGAGCCGACTCGTGCAAACATTTTTATTGCTCATGCTGATCCTCCCTGACATGTCACACGAAGCTGTCATAGGCCTAATCTATAAGCCATGTTTGGTAAAAAAAATAAAATAGTTCTAATTTAATGCTTGTTCATAGCTTTACTTGCAGAAACTACCAGTACATGCCACCTGCAGCAAGCTGCCCGTCGTAATAAAGTTTATGGTTTTACACCTAACTCTGCTCCGGTATTTTTGAGATGCCATTCTGACCCTCGAGGATGAGACCTCCATTATCTTTAACCGCTTCTTCCTTTTTGGGTCGCAGGGATCACTGGTGCCCACGTCCAGCAGTCATTGTGGGAGAGGTGGGGGACACCCTGGACCGGTCGCAAGTCCATCACAGGGATGTAGTGAGTTTTATATATTTATTTATTTTCAGGAAAATTCACTTAAGACTTGGAACGTTTGGTTGGATTTAATCAGTTTAGTCTGACAGTGAAATTTACATAAAACCTTTAAGTGCAAACCAGTGTTATGAATTTTAATAGTGCACAATTTTGTGGGATTGGATAAGCACTTCACGCAGAAGTTGAAATTTAGGCCATTTTATGCACTCGCTGACTCACAATGACAAGAGGGTGTGTCTATAATATATATATATTTTTTGTTAATACTGCTTTGAGATTATACAGATCAAGTTTAACATTTGCAGAGCACCGTGCTCCAAATTTACAGTAAACCATCAGTCGTTACGCTGCCTCATGTTGTAGCAACAATCGGAAGGAAATATGAAGACAACACCAGTCAACGATTCTGTCGCTGCAGAATTTAATACAACTGTCGCCGCGATTTGTTTTAAATTATTATTTTTAGTCATGGCTTTCTTTAGTGCATTAACGCATTACTGGAATGACAAAAACTTTTAAAATCTAGAAAAACCAGTTTAAATCAGAGTCAATCGGGTTACATAAAACAGATGAAACATATCGCTCTCCATCATACATGATCCAGTTTTAGGTTTATGTGTGGTTAGTGCTCAAAGTATAGGGAGTGGTGACTGTCAGCTACTACCACAGCACATTTTTTGTTCCAGATTTGTTGAGTTACACTCGTTTCTGTGTTCACTGATGTTAATTACGAATGGTGTCCCTGTTGTTTGTGGATTCTTACAAATACTTGGGTATCTTGGTGGATGCACATCTCTTTTTTTAAGCCTCATGGCAAAAAACTTGATAAAGAAACTGAAAGTAAAATTGGGTTTCTTTTTCAGAAATAGATCTTTAACTGAACGCTAGAAAACGCCTTGTAACTTCTACTTTCCTTCCGTCAACTGACTATGGTGACATTATTAACATGAATGCTCCTGCAAGCACCTTACAGATGTTGGATGCTGCATATCACGGTGTGCTAGGATTCATAACTGGCTGTAACTACCGTACACATCACTGAGCCCTGTAGTCACTGGTTACCTGGTTATCATTAACTTCACAGACTCTCACACTGGTACACTTTCATCTTTAAATCACTCTTTGGTCTACTGCCTTCATACATCTCCTCCTATACGTCATTTTGTGAGTGCAGCTACAGCGTGCACTCCCAAGACATCATTATCTGAAGTAACTCCTCAGTGCGGACTGAACTTGGCAACTTCTCTTACTCCGCTCCCGTTTCCTGGAACACCTTGCAAAAAGGTCTGAAACTCTTGACTTTGACCTCTTTAAGGGATTTTAAACAAATGTTACGTTCAACGCAAAAATCAACACAGAACTGTTTGTAGTATTTTACATCGCTTTATAATATAGCTGTTTTTTTTATTATTTTGTTTTATATCACTTCTTTAATTTACTTTTCATTTTATATGCTTTCATATGAATGTTTATTGTTGTGTGTTCCTCATTTGTGTTTTTTGTTTAAAACAGCTCTCTCTTGTAAATGAGTCCATCCATCCATCCATTTTCTTCCGCTTATCCGGGGTCGGGTCGCAGAGTAGCAGCCTAAGTAGGGAGGCCCAGACTTCCCTCTCCCCAGCCACTTGGGCCAGCTCTTCCGGGGGAATCCCGAGGCAACCCAGGCCAGCCGAGAAACATAGTCCCTCCAGCGTGTCCTGGGTCTTCCTCTGGGCCTCCTTCCGGTGGGACGTGTCTGGAACACCTCACCAGGGAGGTGTCCAGAAGGCATCCTAAACAGATGCCCAAGCCACCTCAACTGGCTCCTCTCGACGTGGAGAAGCAGCGGCTCTACTCCGAGTCCCTCCCGGATGATCGAGCTTCTCACCCTGTCTCTAAGGGAGAGCCCAGACACCCTGCGGAGAAAACTCATTTCGGCCGCTTGTATCCGAGATCTCATTCTTTCGGTCACAACCCAAAGCTCGTGACCATAGATGAGGGTGGGAACGTAGATCGATCGGTAAATTGAGAGCTTCACCTTTTGACTCAGCTCTCTCTTCACCATGACAGACCTGTACAGCACCGGCTTCACTGCAGACGCTGCACCTATCTGCCTATCGATCTCACGCTCCATTTTTCCCTCATTCGTGAACAAGACCCCAAGATAAATGAGCTCCTCCACTTGGGGTAGGACCTCCTCCCTGACCCGGAGAGGGCACTCTACCCTTTTCTGGCTCAAGACCATGGCCTCGGATTTGGAGGAACTGATCTTCATCCCGGCCGCATCGCATTCGGCTGCGAACCGCTCCAGCGAAAGCTGTAGATCACGATCTGATGAAGCCAATAGGACCACATCATCTGCAAAAAGCAGAGAAGCAATCCAAAGGCCACCAAAACGGATCCCCTCAACACCTTGGCTGCGCCTAGAAATTCTGTCCATAAAAGTTATGAACAGAATCGGTGACAAAGGGCAACCTTGGCGGAGTCCAACTCTCACCGGGAACAAGCCCGACTTACTGCCGGCGATGCGGACCAGGCTCTGACACCGGTCATACAGGGACCTAACAGCCCGTATCAAAGGGCCCGGTACCCCATACTCCCAGAGTACCCCCCACAGGGCCCCCACAGGGCCCCCCGAGGGACGCGGTCGAACGCCTTCTCCAAGTCCACAAAGCACATGTAGACTGGTTGGGCAAACTCCCACGCACCCTCCAGGACCCTGCTGAGAGTGTAGAGCTGGTCCAGTGTTCCACGGCCAGGACGAAAACCGCACTGTTCCTCCTGAATCCGAGGTTCGACTATCCGACGGACCCTCCTCTCCAGAACCCCCGAATAGACCTTACCAGGGAGGCTTAAGAGCGTGATTGATGAGTCCTCGTGACTAAATGACACTAGCCTGTATAAATAAAGGTTGAATGAAAATAAACTGTGGTGGTCATTTTTAGTTGGGCTAGCTCCAAAAACTTAATCAGTTGTAGATATTTATCCCATGCTTTTCTTTGAGTTTAAATTTGTTAACAGGCAGACAGACAAATGAATGCATGCACACAAAAACAAGCAATTACAATATTGGCAACAATTCTTGGCTGCAAGGGATAAAATAAAAAAATGAGAATTATCCCTTTTTTTATTAAAAACATTTTAGTGAAGTTAGTCTGCTGTGCTGGACCTTCACTCTATAATCAGCTAAGTGTTAAAACTGTTAGTAGCCTCACACAAGCACATTGTGTGGAGCTTTTAACAACATGATTTTCCTACATCGTTTTTCTCAGTTGTGTTTCTCCCGTGGCATTTAAGTCTGACATGCTGCTCCCTCCTGCAGATTACAGTCTATATATAGAACAATTTATGTTTAATCTCCCTGTGATATAACAGTGAAAGCCATTTCCAGTTGTTTTTGTCACATTACAGTATTTATTTCTGAAGGCAGCACCGCTGTTGCCGTTCCTCCTCTTTACTGTTCCTTATGCTACCATCTTAAGTCTAAATTCTCACGGTTTTCTCACCACTGCTTTCTCCAGGACTAACAGCAGCAAAGACAGGAATACGCTTCTTGTTTAAAAAAGTGTCAAACTAATGAGAAAATTCAAATGACTCGATAGATCAACTAGAAATTTTCCTTTAATAAAAATAAAAAATACTCCACTATTTCAGGGATAGGGGAAAAGAAACGGATGAGAAATGCCAGAAGGGATTCACAAAAGATGCACAAACACACAAACTTGAACCACTGACTGCAACTTTATTTAAAAGTTTTAAATCAGATGTGTCAGAGAAACAAAAAATCTTTAAACACTATGAATGACCTTTCCAAGTTTAGCATTGACGTGTGCACAAGTAGCATAGCAGCTCATCTAAGAAAAATATACAAAAATGGGCTGAAGATTTTGGTAGATGAAGGATACAAAAAAATAAAAAGTAAATTAAAGTAAAGAAGTAAAAGAGTAAAGTAAATTTAAAGTATAGCATTCCTTGAAGTGATGCATATTGCCTGTTGTCTTTCAGGCCAGAGTTCTAGACTAAGATCATCTTATGTTGAGAAATGATGGAATTAGCCATTTTGTTCAAACCTTGAAAATAATATTTTGCACTATCTCGTGATGTCACACATGATCTGATAGAGCTTAGAATATGTGTTGTCAATGACTATCAGGAGCAACCCCAACAAATTTAACTTCAAAGTCTTTAAAATTCACTGAGTGTATCAGTCCACCCATTTTGTGTTGGTTAAGGTCAGTTAGCAGTGGTGGCCATCTTGAATTAACTACAAGGGTTAATCGTTTCTAGATGAGCAGTCGCTCATGGGCGCCTGATCGTGTGATAAATGAGGGAACAATATCAGGTACTGTATACAGGTGTGTCTAAATAAGTCAAACGATGGTACGGTACATTCACAGTACACTGGTGTAAAAAACTCAGGTTCAAATCCTGTCCAGGTTTTTTTTTTTTTTTTTTTTACAAAATATTTGCAACAAAGTCAAATTTGAGTCACTAAACACTACAAGCTTTAGTATTTTTTTCTTAAATAAATAAATAAAATAAAATAAAAAGATGAATCCCATAATTACTTTCTGAGCTTTTCATTAAAATCTGTGTAGTGGTTTATGAGAAATTTAGCTAACAAACAGGGTTAATGCCAACAGTTAACGGCAAAGTTCTAAGTGAAAATGTCATGCAATGGTTTGAACTCAAAATATGTGTTGGGGAAGATGCTCAGCTACTACCACAGCAGATTTTAGCTCAATATCTGTAAAACTGGTCGAAGTGTAGCCTTTTTGAGATAACTAACATTGCTTTGCCGTTGTGGCCATCTTGAATTGGGTTGACTGACTCCAAAAGTTAACCAGTTGTAGATTTACATCTGAAAGTTGAATCAAAATCCTTTCAAAGACTCATGAGCTATTTTGCTAACAGCACAGACAAAAACACACACAAACAGGCAAAAACATTAACTCTCCGCTTCTGCCTTTCTGCAACAGGAAATAAATATAAAAGTGAGAAGAGTGATGTCTGACAGCTAGATGATGGAATAGACAGAAACCAGATGATGTAAGCCAAATCATGTTACATGTGGAGGTTTTTAAGGAAATTGATAGTATTAAGCAGAATAACGAGAGGAGATGAAGACGACGTGCATATGATTTCAGAGTTTGCATCATTTTTGCTGGCTACAAAAAGAAAACGGAGTTCACTCAAAGTTTTTGCACAGGAGTTCACAGAAATTTTTGCCTCAGCACAAACACAAACGCCCAGAAACAGAAAGTGCACCAGAACAAAGACGCTCCCTCCGATGCATACAACTGTTTCAAGGAGAGACAAATAATTAGAAAGGCGCCTCGTTTCTTCTCACAAAAACAAATGCGAGAGGCACAGAATCTTAATTTCATGAGAAAACTGAATGAAGAGACCAAACCCTTGACGTGCATCAGGAGGACACCATCTTCCAGCAAACGTTCCACTTCTTTCTTTAAAGAATTAATTATCCCTGACAGATGAGGGAAAATGTCCAAAGGTGGAAGAGAATCACAAGGGAGGATGAATCAGTGTTGACGTTTATGCAGGTAAGAAAGGGTTGAAGAGAGAGGTAATGGGACGAAATGAGAGGAGGGTTAATCAATACAATGGCTGTAAAATTTTCTGAACAGTAATTTGGTTAATACTCCTCTGACCATTATTCTAGTCGGAGGTTCTCAGCTGAGGGACTTTGTGCCTGTGTGTATTTGTGTGCATATTACACGCCGTAATCTCCTCTAAAACAGAAAAGGAAAAAAAAGATGTTTGTCTGTGCCAAAGAGGTGCAGATGCATGCAGACACCGAGAGTAAAACACTATATGACAGGGCTATTCAACAGGCGGGTCGGGGACCAAATCAGGCCCTCAGGTGAGCTCAGCTCGGCCCACCAATGGGTTCATCTTTAAATTAAATTAGATTCTAAAATGTTAAAATGTAAAACAAACTTAATGACAATAATTGCTGGATGTGCAGCCCCTGAGCTCTTGGCTTTCAGTAACTGTGGCCCCTGAGCGGTTTAGTTGAATTACTATATGAAGTGTGACTCAGCACTATGCTCATGTGCTCACTATAGATGCTGCAGAAAGAGAGGGGCGGGGGGGGTGGGGGACACTGGAGCAGAGACCTTGTCCCTGTAGATTGACTGTCAGACCAATACCAGACGGAGCGGGAAAGGAAAAATTATCGCGCAAGTCGTTTTATTTCCACCACTTACTCTGCTCTCTGGATTGGACCCTGACTCTTTCGGGCAAACGGTAAATGAGAGTGGAAACAGACAGCTGGAAGGTCAGGCAGACTTCTATTTGGCAACAAAAATGATCGCCTCCTGTCTCTCACTGACTTTGGGTCAACGTGTTCAAGAGATCGTTCAGCCTGGTTAACATTTATCGAGAGACGAGCAAGACACTGAGAAAAATACTTAAAGAAGAGGGAAAACATTGAATTCTGTGGGTTTATCTCATTGTTATTGTATGACTACACAGAAGCAGGAGGAATGGAACATAGATCATAGTGTCAGACACATTAAGGGCAGAAAGTCCTTCACAACAACTGATGTTGAGCATCATTATCTCATGAAGACCGCCTGGAATACATTAAAGCTGGCAGAAAGCACCCAATGCTCACGATAAGAATTCATATAGCCCACTGTCAAGTTTTGCTTGTCTGTGTGTATTTTGCATTGAGTGTTTGTCTGAAGTATTAGCAAAATATCTTTGACATTTTCTCTTTCAATACATCAAAGTTCATGCTCAATAATACAGGTAAAAAAAATCCAAAAAAGTTCAGTCAGGTCATCTGGATGGTTTTTTTTTTTTTTTAGACGTTTTGTCCTTCATCTAAAGGACTTCATCAGTTCGAGAGGCTAGGCCTGTCGTGATAACAAATTTTGCTGGGCGATTAATTGTCTCAGAAAGTATTGCGATAAACGATAATATTGTTTGAAATTTGACAATAATAAATTAATAAAATAAAATAAATTTAAGAAGAAATGTTGGTTAATTTGTTTTGTGAGTAGTACCTTTTTTCTACCACCGGATAGCAGTATAAAACAGTTTGAACTGAAGGATGGATAGTGAGGGAGCGAGCAGGCGTCTCTTTAAGAAAAATGGGAGGGAGGCCCCTTGACGTGACATGGGCCGTCTCTCTTTGGTTCTCAAAATGGCGGATGCTCGGTGTGGTTTGAGGCGCTCTTTAGCATATTTTTCACACAAAGCTTTTAAAAAAAAAATCAGTAAACAAGTTCGCAGTTTCTTTTTGCAGAAAAAAAAAACTACTTTTCACACAAAGGCACGAGTTTCAACCATGAATTTTGGAGCTTCGACAAGACAGAGGTTTGGTCCTGCGTTCAGCCTGTTAGCTTAGCTCGTAGCTTAGCTTCTCAGCTTAGCTGCTTTTAACGATCCAAAAACATGATTTGGAATGTTTAAAATGGATTTTAAAGAGAAAAGAGAAAGGGAGGGGTCAGTGAAGAGCACCAGAGTTGAGCCTTTTGTCATCCAGTGTCTTAAATAGGAAGAGGGGGACACGAAGAAACGATAAAGCCGATAAATGAAAATGAGGTTGATAATTTTAATTTATCATGCGATTAATTGATTTGTTTATTGCGACAGACCTACGAGGCGCCACAACAAACTCAATTCCACAAGCAGCAAGCTCACATAGTGGGCCAACCAGTTTGCTGGTGATAAAGTGGTTTCTGGGGCCTGCCCTCTCCCCCCTCGACTCCTCTGAGGGAGCCATAGCCAAAAGTTTGAGTTTGTTGTGGCTCCTTGGACTGATCAAGTCCTTTGGATGAAGGATGAAATGTATCAACAACAAAAAAAAGAAATCGTCCAGATGACATGACTGAACTTTGTTGGGTTTCTCTTTCAACCTTTTTCCCCCCATGATTTTAGTCCCCAAATTCAGCTAAATGTTAGATAAAAAGTGTCCTTTATAAAAACCAAAATCTGTGATGTTATTTAACAAAGTTGAGATCTTACAAAACAAAGATAAACACTAAACATTTAGGCAACCACAAAACAAATGCACTTGAGCATCCATTTATCTAAGGATGACAACATATTTGGCTTTTCCTTTTATTCTATCCCATGCCAAAAAGCTAGGAAGCTTTCGAAGAGCGCATGATGATAAACCACACAGGCATTAGCGGGTTCACTTTGCCGTTTTTGCCTGGAATTCACTAATGGAAGCATGCGCAGAAAATCCATCACCGTCGCGCCCATAGATACAAAGTCAACACACACACAAGCATTTCTGGCTCAGTAAATGGGTTTACTGGGTGTGGGAGAGACAAATACGATGCAGACAGAGACAAGACATTGGCAGGAACAGTAAATGGTTTTCTGTCTGTTTATATTTGCATCTAATACCATCAAAAATGTAAGTACATATTTCTTCAGACTCCCGAGAGCTGGTACTGAATCACAGAACACGATTTTCTGTTTGAATCCTACTATCAGAAGTACAAACAGGAGAGCAGCTTCACTCTATGTGTTTAAGTGATTTAGGAACAAGTTTACAACATATTTTCTGCCAATAAGAAGTCATTCTGCTGTGATTTACATGAAATGTTGAATGGAAGAGAAGTCCCATCCTCTTTTTTTATTTATTTTCCTTCTCATACTCAATAGCACCAAGATGGGTTCAAATGACCTGCATTTATGATTCTGTTACCACATAGATCTGCTTGTGGCTCATTTGATAAGTGTGTAGTGAAGATTGTGTGTACATCAGTGTGAGAGAACAGAGCTCTGATGCCCGCGAGCCCAAGAGTCTAAGGAAGCGTGAAGGAAAATATCTGCGATTTGAGGGAGAGCCAAGATACTTCAGGGGTAAATGGAGGTTATATGAGCCAGTTCGCGAGGCTCCAACTGCTAGTGCTAACACTTGCTAATAACCCCGAGGACCCTGGTGAAATTCAAGGACAGGGAGGTCAGGAAGCTGGGCTTCACGCCCGTGTCCGAGTCACATGCCCAGGGGGCAGCAGCGAGCCAGGAGCAAAGGTGCACAGTTTGGAGCCCTAAAGCTATAGCAAGTGTCGCTGAAAAGGCAGAAAAAGGAAAAGCACGAGAGCATCAGGAATTCAGGGCTGTTTGTTTCACACACTCACACAGAGCCAATGCCACAGTAATGAGAGTAGGAGGACACTCCTCTGGAGAGCGGTGGGCCTTTCAGCCAATCCTCTGATTTGAAGCACAGAGACGGAGCAGAGCTACGAGGGCTCCTCTGCAAGGCTCACTATAAATGAAACAGGCATGCCACTCAGCACTACCATTCACCGATTGACTCGTTCTGTTGGAAATTTGCAAACAAGCTAACGGAGAGAAGACAGGTGAGCAACGAGTCCAAGCCAAAAGCTGACAAAATAAAGAAATCAGAACTTTACAAGGATTCTTGTAGGGTAGATAGATTTAAGGCCAGGCCAGTCCTGCTGAGAGTACACTTCAGCCCTCATACACATCACAAACATCAGCAAATAAGAGTGTGCAAAAAATAAATATGTTGTTTTTACTAACTTTCTGTAGTATTAATTAGGCCTGTCACAATAACAAATTTTGCTGGCCAATTAATTGTCTCAGAAATTATTGCGATAAACGATAACATTGCTCGAAATTTGACAATAATTTGTAATTATTGTCAAATTTAGGAAGAAATGTTGGTCAATTTATTTGGAGTGTAGTACCTTTTATGACCACCGGGTGGCAGTATAAGACTGTTTGAACCGAAGGATGGTTAGTGAGGGAGCGAGCAGCGTGTCTTTAAGAAAAATGGGAGGGAGGCCCCTTGAAGTGACATGGGCTGTCTCTTTTCGGTTCTCAAAATGGCGAATGCTCTGTGTGGTTTAAGCTCACACACAAAACTTAAAAATAAAAATAAAAATCAGTAAAGTTCTCAGCTTCTTTTTGCAGAGAAAAACAACCTTCTACACGAAGGCACGGGTTTCAACTGTGAAATCTGGAGCTTCGACGAGACTGAGGTTTTTTTCCCTGAGGTCGGCCTGTTAGCTTAGCTTGTAGCTTAGCTTCTCAGCTTAGTTGCTTTTAACAATCCAAAAATGAGATTTTGGATAGATAAAATGGATTTTAAAGAGAAAGGGAAGGGTCAGTGAAGAGCACCAGAGTTGAGTTTTTTGTCATCCAGAGTCTTCAGTAGAAAGAGAGAGACGAAGAAATGATAAAGCCGATAAATGACAACGAGGTTGATAATTTTCATTTATCATGTGATTAATTGATTTATTGTTTATTGTGACAGGCCTAGTGTTAAAACATTATTTCAGCAACTCTGCTGCCTAAAACAGAAAAATTGGCTAAACCCAAGAAGATGAGTCTTGGTGCAAATCCGCAAATTCATCATCAGTGAGTTACTGTTCCAGTCTGGCAGCCAGTGAAGGCACCCAGGGAGGTAAGACCATCCTGCCATTACTGATGCTCTCCCCTGGTGAAGGCCAAACAAAGCTGGAGTGACTGATGCAACCTAAGGGTGGGTAATTGGGTGCAGAAAGACTGATGCCTCCCACCAGTAGGGACACAATACAGGTAGGGTGGGCTCCGATGGATGCCGAATGGAGCCAGAGGAGCAACCCTAAAGTTCATTAAGATTTTAATTTGCACATATTGGGTCACAGATAGGATCAATTCTTAAAATTGGTTAAAAAGGCTGGAAATTATAGCAATTTTAGAACAAAAAAGAAAAAAAAGCTTGGGATTTTGAATGTTTTCTTTAAGCCTTTCAGGCAGATTAGTCTTTGTAACGACTCTCTATTCACTCCTTCATTCAACCTTTTTTTTAATAGATGTAAACAGTAAGAGAGAGAATTACAGGTAGACTTTACCCACCAACACAATCTGTTAAAAAAAAAGGCCACCAAACAACTAAGAGAATAAAAATACAGAGCACTTCACAGCAACAGATCTAAAGATAGATTAAATTCAAAATGTAAAAGTAGTGCTAAACTCCTCTAAAGCTAAAGCTTGTGGGCTTTTATTTTTCAGCGCAGAGTCAAATATCAACAGCTGGTTCACTCACTGTGCTCTTAATCTGAGAGCATGTTGGTGTTGTGTGACATAACAGTTTAGTGATGATCTGCAGGGATACAAAAGAAGTGCACACATCAGTGGTCATTTTCTCTGCGGGGAAATCAATACAGCTGAACAAAAGGCAGAAACAAAGTCTGTAAGGGTTTTTAAAATGACTATGTGCAGCTGCAGCTTGTTCAGCTGACCAAATTTATCTCCCCCTGACAAAGTCAGTGAATAACTTCAATAAAAACACTCAATTGGCAATTGGATCCAACATTAAAATCAATTGGTTTATTGAAGCATTCTCCTTTAACTAATGCAAATATCACGTAAAAAAAAAAATACTGCATGTATACGTTTTCGCTTGCATTGGTCTTTTGTTGACAGCCGCACCAATATTTAATTATGCTTCTAAATTCAGTGAAAAGACAAACACAATGCACGCTCACAAACAAACCAAAAGCTACAAAATATTTCAGGATTTGCAGAAAGATGTCAAAAAAAAAAAAAAACACACCTTAACAGTGAACCAGGATCTGAAATAATATGAGCTTGTTTGTGAATAAAAAAGACTAAAGAGAAAGAAGGAACAAAGCTGAGGCAGAAAACTTTATGATCATTTCATGATTTGTGAAGAGGGATGAAATTAAAAGTCAAGGAAAACGCATAAAAAAACAAACTCAAAACCACAAACTGACTAGTAAGCTACATCAAAACCCGTTAGAATATACCTAATACAATCATGGAAAATTAAAACAAAACTTCACCAACGTTGTAAGAAAATTTAAAAAGCATGAACTGCTCTCCAGGTGGGATCTCCACGTACCTTACAGAGTTTCTGGTACCGCGGCGAGGAGATGGCCATCCTCTGGAGCCTGTGTAAGAAGACCACCACTTTCTGGAGAGAAGTCCGGACCATGGCCATCATCTTAAGAGTGCCACAAGTCTGCAGCAGCCTGCTCCTGATTCGCATGCTAGCACTGCCCTACCCCGCTCATATTGCTCTCCCTCTCCCCGAGCAGCCGACCAGACCCCAGCCAAGCTGATGTGATGCACGCACAACTCAGAGAGAAAGAGAAAACGACACGCTCGCACTCCCAACTCAGCTCAGCATGCCCCCACGCTTCGTCACAAACGCACATGCCAAACAGTTAGAGCGGCGTCGCTTCGTCTCTCTCTCTCCAGAAACGCATCTCTCAGCGTGCGCTCACACACACATACGATGATGCAAGCGAAGCGGACAAAAGACGAGACACTCACTTTCTCCTCCACGCGGACATTCACGCGCGCACCTCGACCGCAGAACCAGAGGAGAATTAAACTAATCGCTTGTGACGGGCACCCTGCAGAGTGAAGGAGGAGAGTGAGATGAAGAGAAGAGTGAAAAGTGCTGACAAGCTGGGAGGAAAGGAGAGGAGAGAGAGAGTCCAGTAAAGGCACGAGTTGCACTGGACACCAAACGAGTGTTCAAACCCGGTTCACTTCTTTTTTCTTTTTTTTTACCGTCTCCGATTCAGAAAGCAAAAAACAACAAGGGACAGAGACGAAACGCAGCAGCAGAAAAGACGGACAACGTCTCTGCTGTGAAGAGAGGGTGACATTACGCCAGGCGACAGACAGATCGATGAATGAGACAAAGAGATAAAAGTGAAGGAGGGGAGAGATGGAGCGAGAACAAATGAGATGCAGACGCACAACAGTTACAAAGAAGGAGGGGCTATTTCAGGTGGTTCCTGGAAATATTAGGTCCATTCATTCCCTTTGCTGGCAGTCTGAGCTAGCACACTTCAGGAGCTTAGACATAAAACTCCTGACTGGCTCAGGAGTTTGAAGGCTTTTAAATCACCCGCACTGACGGTTCATTTTAAAAATAAGAGCCTGGTCCCCACATCATTAGCCACTTGTTTTTAAACTAATATTTGATTGTCACCAGGTTTTTGGAGGCAGAGTTCACCTGCAAAAGGATGAACCTGGAAAAATGTAACAGAATGCACATCCATTAGTTTGTGACCAGAACACCGTCCATCACTTAAAGTAGCTCTGCTCTTACTAGAAATCATTTTAAGCATTAATATTTAAAAAGTTTATAGTTGGTATACATAAAATTAGTCCTGCATTATTTTTTATTTTTTTTTGTAATGAACAGATTATACAGAAACACAATTCATCTTGATAACAGGCTGTTTCTGAAGATGAGCAGTAGGTTTAAGCTGCCCCTAGTGGCCATGCGAGGAACTACAATTTATACCATAAACCTATAAACTCCAAACTACAACTGTATATTAATTTTCACAGGTGTCTGTGTTGACAAATACCGAGGATATTATTACAAAAAGACTATAATTGCAGAGAAAAAAAAACATATAAAAAAATAAACACAAAAAGTGCCTTGTCCTACTTTGAAACTTTATTATCTGTGTCAGAAAGACAGAGCATGTGCTGCTTCTTATGCTGTGTCAGATTAACTGAAAATGAAGAAAAAGTGGGAGAAAAGCACAGCGAGAGGAGAGGAGGTAAAAGAATGAGGCCATAAATAAATCAAAGGCTTCTTGTGTCTTTAAAGCCATGTCAGGAACAGCTACATCTACATGTGTGTTGAAAGTAAAGCAACAGAAACATTATACCAACCAGGTAAATTGTTTATTAGATTAGGATGCACTAAATCATCAATCAGCTGATTTTAAACCTGGACAGACACTTTTTTTTTTTTTTTTTTAAATTATAGTCAGTGAACACATCATAGCTGATGGTATTTTGTCAGGGGGCTGCAATGGTTGGAGATGGAAAATTAACTAATTTTCTAATGCAGTCCTGCTGAAATGACCAAGCAACCAGCAAGCTATTTGGCCACATTTTAAACAAACAATTATTTGAAAATAATAGACTATTTTTCTGCTTAACAGCCTACAAAACTACTCTCTGAGGCTGCTTTTTTGTTAACCACCTCCACCCACAATGTACCTGTCTTAGCTCTCTTCAAGCTTCCTTTGGCAGCCATCCCCACAATTACGATGTATTTCCCTGTAGTAAAGTTTTGAACTCAAGAAAAGCAGATTTGGAAAAGTTTTACAAAAATTATTAATTCTCATCAATGTGGTTTTGAGTGTTTTCTGTCAGAGAAGAGCTCCCATTCAGGTGTAAAAACACTCTAAACAGGGAAGGGTTTGAGATGCCTGCAACAACTCTGTTTTGTGAGAAAATTTGTCATGTTTTTTTTTTTTTACATGTTCAAAAATTGCATGAGTTTCTGTGACTCACATGAGGAAACTGGGAATCCTTGTGAACGTTTCAAGAGATTTTGGGGACTCTTGCAAATGCTGCTCAGATATTTACAGAGTGAAGAAAGCTCCAAGTCTCAAAGTTAGCTTTATGCAATACCTTTAAAATGTACCATATTTTTTCACCAATAAGTTGTGGGTTTTTTTGCATAATTTGCATGCCCTGCAACTTACATGCTGAAGCGACGTATTTATGGATTTTTCCCATATTTATAAACCAATCTTGGCTGAGATATGACCGTTTTCATTTCATTCTGACTGAAAATACTGAACACTACCATATTTCAGCTGCTAGATGGTAGCAGAGTAGAATGGCATGGCGTTGTATCATGTAATAGGTAAAAGTGGCTATTAACGACACAATCGGCTTGCCACAGCCTCCCACCTTTGTACAGCTCGCCTGGAGCAACCGTCAAATCAGCTTCATTTCGTTGCGCCGCCCCAACGAAATGCAGCTAATTTGACCATTAAAGTGCATTTATTAAGTAAAAGTTCAACTGAGACACATCTTTGCTATAATGCCAAGCAAACAAATAATTGTTTTTGAGTGTTAATCTTGTTAAATTCTTGTTAAAGTCAACTCTGCAGCCGCCATTTGGCAGCCAATCGATTTTTGGCACAAAACCGGCCCATATTTCCAGGTTGTCAGCGGTGACACATAATATACGGCAAAGCGATGTATTTGTAGATTTTTCCACTTTATTAGAAATATTTGGACTGATGCGACTTATAGGGTGGAGCAACGTTCATGGCAGAAACTACGGTAGAAAGATATTTGTACTGTAGTGTTCAAGTGACAGCTAGATAAAACTGATGTGGTGCTATAGTTCTTTAAAAAAAAGCTTGAAATCGTTTAAATCAGGCTACAATCGGACATCTGAATCAGCCAATTCAAAGAAAAAACTCTTATTGGTGCATTTCTAGCAGAGATGCACATATATCAGCCAGTGGGCCTCTGCAGAGTCATGGTGCCACTTACACAGGTCAGTGTTTCCAACATACCTTTGCTTTCTCTGAATTTATTTGAATTTCATTTATTTTTTAAACAGACAAAAGCTCTCTCCAAAACAGCAAAACAAGAGCCATTCATCTGAAGTGAGGACGAGCAGGCGTGACACAGACTTGTCTCTATAATTATTGTGTCTGCTTGAACTGACTCTCCCGGACAGACGCAGTGATTTTAATACTACAAAAAGAATGTGACTGCCTTAGTTTGGAGACATGAAAAGAAACACAAAAGGAGCACACAAAAAAAGCACAGCCATAAATAAATACTTGCATAATGGTAATTTACCTACATGACTGCACACATCCAGTGCTAATTAGAGCTAATTAAAGCGCTCTGTTTAAAAACGTGTAAATGGAGATTCTACTGCACTCTTTCCAGAGTACTGACTCGAATGCTTCATATGAAACTAAATGTACTGTTGGTCCTGACTAAATGATACTGGCATAACTAGATCATAACAAAATGAAGAGTATGTTCCAGCCGTTTCAACACACAAACACGTCAACCAACACCCTGAGCTAAACGCACATTGTCAAGCTCAATAAAAATCACCTCTCCAAGCTGTGTGCCACCTTTGCACATTCCTGCTGGAAACTATCATTTCAGTACCTTCCATGACGCCTGGGCATGATGGAGCTACTGCGCATCAATATCCACATGCCAGCCACAGCAACATAATATACCATTACATACCATGAAATGAAAGAAAATGAGGTGGAGTATGCATTTATACTTGGGTACTTGATTTGATGTTCCAGGCTGTGGAGGATAATTGCAAAAGGAAAGAATGGGAGCGATTTACGAAACGAAGCAAATTACAAGGCGACATCTACGGAAATCTGTCACATAATCTCTTGTGTCACCACGAGATTACAAACATACTGAACCTAAATCCTGCACTAGGGCTGTAAAAAATATTTGAAATACAACTAAACAAATTTGGCTTCTTTTTTTTTTAAAGGATTTAAGTGAGGCAAAATCTATGATCAAACACCAACAGCAGCTTCAGAACTCAACTTCAGCACACTTTATTTGCTGGTTTTAAGTGACATATACAGAACCTAACTTCCAAGTCTGCACCCAAGTCAAGTCTTGACATCAAGAAAAAAAAACATAAAAAGTATAACAAATCTCAATCCCAACCTCTAAACCTCTTTATTTCCATCTGTTGGGCTCAGTTAACCTTAGGCCTGTCATGATAACAAATTTTGCTGGGCAATTAATTGTCTCTGAAAATATTTTGATAAACGATAGTATTGTTTGAAATTTTACAATATATGGTAATTGTCAAATGTTAGAAGAAATGTTTGTTAATTTTTGTGTGTAGTATCTTTTATGATCGCTGGATGGCAGAATAAGACAGTTTGAGCAAAAAGATGGATAGTGAGGAAACGAGCAGCATGTCTCTAAGAAAAATGGGAAGGAGGCCCCTTGACGTGACATGGGCTGTCTCTCCTTACTTTTTTCGGTTCTCAAAATGGCAGATGCTCTGTGTGGTTTGAGCTCTTTAGCATAGCATTTGTCAAACAAAGATTTTAATTTAAAAAATCAGTAAACAAGTTCTCAGCTTCTTTTTCCAGAGAAAAACAACTTTTTACACAAAGGCACAAGTTTTAACCGTGAATTTTGGAGCTTCGACAAGACGGAGGTTTTTTTCCCCCCAAGGTCGGCCTGTTAGCTTAGCTTGTAGCTTAGCTTCTCAGCTTAGCTGCTTTTAACGATCCAAAAATGTGATTTTGGATCATTAAAACAGATTTTAAAGTGTAAGGGAAGGGTCAGTGAAGAGCACTGGAGTTGAACCTTTTGTCATTCAGTGTCTTCAGTAGAAAGAGACAGACACGAAGAAACGATACAGCCGATAAATGAAAATGAGGTTGATCATTTTAATTTATCGTGCGATTAATTGATTTATTGTTTATTGCGACAGGCCTAGTTAACCTTATCTCATTTAAGCACATATTTAATCCAACTTTGCTAGAAAACCAAGAATATTTCCTAAGATACTACTTGGTGAGTCTTGCTACCAGAGTTTCAATGATAACAGCCTCAGAGGGAGTGTAATTCTATCAGCCTCGTCATTTTTTAGTGAATTTCAGTTAAAGCCTCACATTTGTCATTTCCTGACTACTTTCCACCACTCGTACGTTTAATATGGAAGCGGCAGTCAGAACGATAAAGGCCTAGAGCAAAAAAAAAAAAAAAAAGTAATTAAAGTAACTAAACACTGAACCGTGGCGAAGCAGTCGACTCGCAATGTTAACGTTCATCATCTGTGGTTTAACATCTGTCTCTGCTTCATTAACCCAGATTCTATTCCTGACTCCCATCCGTCAAGTCTCAACCACATCCAGTGATGAAACAAAACGAGGATAAAGACAGACTGCGAGCGACAACCAATTCAGAAACACTCTGTTGGTGGGACATTATCGCAAGTTTTTGACGAAGCCTAAAATAAAACTCGGTGGTTTATTGAACACGTTTACCACAAAAAACTATGTTATGGATGGTTGTGGACAATGTCATGGGCATATGAAAACAAAAGCTTGCTACAACTAAAAATATGTGCAACCATAAATACAAATATTAAGGGCCATTTTCCATTAGACTTTGAGCTATTTTGAAATTAAGAGGTTAAATGGTAGTTTTATTTTCTGTTCTGAAAGATTTGTTCCTTTTATTATCCGCTGAAAGACTTGGATAAAAAAATAATAATAATAAAACTGTGGGATTACGCTGTTACACAAAGTATAAGATGTGTGTCAGATGATCCCAAAGGGAAGGTCTGAGTAAATGACAAACGAGTCAGAGGAGGAGAAAACACACCCAGACTGATTACCTAAGCTGCACAGGACAAGGAGATCAATGAGCCACAAGCCCTTTGAACGCCCTTTTATCCACGCACCTTTAACTAACGGCGTGCACAGAGATGCACACACACTGCAGCTTCGGTTCAGCTAGCGACGGATATGAAGGATGACACTGAGATAATAGGTAAGCACCTGTGCATGCATTCCACACACAGACATGGTATGTCTGCCACTTTCCAGCCCTACCTCCAGTTGTTTTCTCAGCTCCTTCATATGGGCGGAGTCTTGAGACAGATTTTCCTTTTGAGAGGCGTCAGACAGGACAGTGACTGTCGTCTCTGCCTCCTGGAGCCATCTGAGGAAAGACTCCAGCTCCCTGAGAGACACCTGGACTCCCTTCAGCTCACCATCCAGCTGGTTGCGACGATCATTCACCCTGCAAACATGAGCATGTCAAACGTGTTAGAAAACAGTGGCAGACTGTAGTTTTGAGAACAGGCAGGTGAGTTTGTACGCACCTGCAGTTGATGCTGTTCCAGGCAGCAATGTGCGTCTCTGTGACCTCTTTGATCCTCCTGGTGTCATCTGAAGAATATTCTCGTAAAAGGTGATTGGACAGCTCAGTGAAGGCTGTAACCGTGACCTGGTCTCGACCCAGAGTTTGGAAAACCTCCTGTAAAGCAAACAGTGCTGTGACATCGGACCAATGAGGCTAAAAATATCTCAGATGTGAATCAGTGTGAGCATTATGAGTCACTCTGAAGGAAGTTCATGTGTTTATCAGTTCCAATTTGTTACTTTTTGCTATTTATTTTCTTCATTTTTTTGCAATAATAGTTTTTAGATTTGCATGCAAAGATAATAAAGAGCATTTCTCTCCTCAATGAGAGTGGACAACCCCTTCTATAAATTAAAATGCCTCCAAATGCCTTAACTGCCTTGTTTAGGTCGTTTCCTACTTCACTTGCTCTCTGTCCGGCTAAAAAGGACTTAACAGCAATCACAACTTTGTTGGCCTGGAGGCTAATACTTATAAACAGGAAATATGCAGCTCCTCCGTTTATACAAGCTGGATTAGAGGTCGTAATTTTCTTAAAATAATAATAGTAGGTCAGCTAGTCAGTAATTAAGTAAGTACAGTACATTAAACAAGCAAACCAATAGACCTGTCATGATAATGCATTTTGCTGGGAGATTAATTGTCTCAGAAATTATTGTGCTAAACGCTAAAATTGTTTGAAATTTAACAATAATTAGTAAGTATGGACTGGACTGGAGGTCCCACAGTCAAAATGGGAGAAGCAACCAAGGGTGATGGAGAATGGTAAGGCTAAGATACTGTGGGACTTCCAGATGCAGACAAACAGGTGATGGTTAAGCAACCGGACATTGTTGACAAGCTAAAGAAGGCAGTGGTGATAGACGGAGAAATCCCAAGTGACTGCAACAACAGAAAGAAGAAGCATGAGAAGCTGGAGAAACACAAAGGACTGAAAGAGGAAATACAGAAGTTCTGGAGTCAAAGCATCAGTAGTCCCAGTGGTCATTGGAGAACTTGGTGCTGTGACCCCCAAACTGGAAGAGTGGCTCCAACAGATCCCAGAAGTCCGAGGAACATCTAAGATACTGAACAGAACCCTCAAACTCCCAGACCTCTGGTGGAAAACCCAAGTTTGAAGTGAAGTGGAACTGCCCAAGTAGAAAAAAAATGAAGAGTTGGGTGATTTTTTTTTTTATGAGTGTGTAAGGCTTTTTATTTATTTTGTTTTCCCCGTCTATTTACTCATTTTCTTGCTCTATCTTGACAGGTATTCTGTGATTTACTGACTACTGCACTCACTGGCTCTCCTTGTCTTTTGTTCACCCTTTATGCTAATGGGGTGAGTGTCAGGTGGCTGTGGTGGAGGGGTCATTCATATAATTTTAACTGGTGACAGACAAGGGGGCGGCACAGTGGTACAGTTGGTAGAGCTGTTGCCTCTTAGCGAGAAGGTGACCGAATCAAAACCTGGCCAGGGACCTTTCTGGGTGGAGTTTGCATGTTCTCTCCGTGCATGCGTGGGTTTTCTCCAGGTACTCTGGTTTCCTCCCACAGACCAAAAACATGCATGTTAGGCTGATTGGTAACTCTAAATTGTCCCTAGACGAGTGAGAAAGTGAATGGTTGTTTGTCTCTATGTGTCCCTGTGATGGACTTGCGACCTGCCCAGGGTGTCCCCTGCGTCTCACACAGTGATAGCTGGATATGGGCACCAGCGACACCCGCGACCCGAAAAGGAAGAAGAGGAAGATGATGGATGGACGGACGGATGGACAGACAAACATAAAAGGGCAGGGGGTCATTTGTAACAATCACTGATTGTAAAAAAAATGAGGCCAGTTCTTGACGTTTAACACTAAATACCTACCAAACAAACAGACATTTGTTATTCTACTGCTCAGCTTCCTAATTCTGTTTAAACCCAACCTAATCAAGAAGGTTAAATAGAAACTAAATCTTTATTATTATAAACTTTGAAATGGGAAATGACTTGTAAAATTATCGTCGCAGAACTTCCATCTTTAAATAAAATGTAAGCTTCTCAGTTTAAATAGACACTTATTCTCCAGGATAAAATCAGGAGATCTCTGTGTGTGTGTGTGGGCGTGCGTGAGTTCTTGTAGCATCTTGGATGTGTTAAACTCAGTTGCCCTCTAGTGTTTGGCAGCAGTAACATCTTAAACAGATTTAAGAGACAGAATTAGTTTCCTGACACTCAATTAATCTAATGTGGGATGATATGGGTAAATGAACATCTCTAAGGTTCAAAGTGAAACCTCAGAGGAGTGATTTATTCATTCCTAACTTGTGCAAACTTAGACGGCTGTTCTAAAGACCTCTGATAAACTGAAGCCAAGTTTGGATTTTTGTTCCCATTAGGAAATATTCATTGGAGTACATGTCATGTCTACCATACAAGGACACAAAATCACAACAAATGACCTCAGGTACAAGAAGCTGCAGACACAGTGGGGTAAAAAGTCAAAATTAATCTGCCCTAACCTTGCAGTCTTCAAGCTGCTTTGTCAGGGGATCGCTAGGATGCTGCAGCAGGTTGTGGAGATGTCCTTCGTTGTTTGCAATAAGGGCCTTCACCTCCTTCCTCTTCTCCTCCCACTGGTCGCTGTGGACAATCATATTATCCAGCTGCTGGAGTCGAGCTTCAACACCGTGCTGAGTGCTGTCCCACTGGCTGCGTACTTTCTCCACTACAGGAAGAAAAGACACCTTAATAACCAAAAGTGGTTTATTTTTAGACACTCTTTTCTATTGTAAGAGGAAATAAAAGCTAAATATAGTCTTCCAACTTTGAATTTACATTTCTCAGTGATGGATGTGCGGACGTCAAGGTTAGAGGTTTTGTTTTTAATGTTCTGTGCCAAGGTGAAAATGTCCTCCAGCTGAGAATGACGCTGCTCCAGGTCAGTCTTTGTCACCTGCAACAACAACAACAAAATAAAAGCATTAAAGCGGAGCTGGCTTCAGATAATGGATTCAATATAAAAATCACCAGATCTGATAAATAATTTAACTCATTAATGACATAATGGTGTCCTTTACACACAGGAAACAGAAAATAAACACACTGCATCACGTCTTAATGGGTTAATATTTGCAGTGTTTAGCAAAACAGATTACAGTGGTCCCTCATGTATCGCGGGGGATCCGTACACTGAAGACCCGCGATAAGTGAAAAACTGTGAAGTAGAAATAGTAGTACAAGTAGTAAGTAGTAGTTTATTTTAGTATTTAAAAATATTAATATTAATTAATTAATATTCACAATTTAAAATATATATATACTGTATATATATGCATTTTAAACCCATCCCACATTCTTGCAATATTCTAAACAATGTTTCTAAACTCTAAACGCTCTAAAAGAGCACAGAATGTCATGATTTCAGCTCCCTGCCTCCGTTGCTCTCTGCCACCTGCAAGTGCTCTTGGCCACGCCCATTTCTATGCTCTGCACAGAGAACAGCTGATCAGCTGCAGCAGGAAGTTTATCCTGCAGCAGTAAGGGCTGCACAGAGCTGCAGGAGGAAGCTTTTTCTGCATCTCTGGGCTACACAAATGTGCAGCAGGTGCTAAATAATTTAAAATAATTCATTTAAAATAAAAGTGCAATGCTGATCATGCGGCTCATCCATCAATCAGCCAATTGTGTGTCATGTCCACTCGTATTTTGAAAAACCGCAATAGTGAAAGTCCGCGATAAACGAACCCTGAAGTAGCGAGGGACTACTGCACAGCGTACGGCACAGCGTACGGCACAGCGTACGGCACAGCGTAC
>NC_056509.1:35495349-35522394 GCF_014905685.2 Nematolebias whitei
CGTACGGCACAGCGTACGGCACAGCGTACGGCACAGCGTACGGCACATTATACACCCGTCAAACTAATTTTATATATAGCAATGGCCCAGACAAGCAAAAACCTTGGACAGCATTTGACCTTGATTTGTGACCTTGGCCTTAGAGCTGGGGTGGGTGATGAAATATTAAGCAAAACTCCATCTAGTGATGATGCAGATATGCATCAAGTTTAGTCAAGTTATCATGAGCGGTTCAGAAGTTATGGGCGGGACAAGAAAAATTTATGGACGTAGGTATGTTGACAGACGGAGACCGTGCCATAACACGTCCACTTTTTGACGGACGTATAAGAACTGATCGAACCAAACTGAGATGGTTTTGTTTAACAGCCATTTTTCACTTAAGTTGTGCAATGAATCCTTCCCTCCCTTCCTCCTCTCAGTTGGCCACTTCTCACCTGAAGACGTCCCATAGTCGTCCTGATCTCCTTCGTGTCCCCCACAGTGACGATATTAGACTTGAGCATTTGGGTGATCAGGAGAAGCCAGTCATTTAGTTCGGTGGCGGTTTGGTTGAGGTCAGTGGGCGCCACGGAGTCGGGTGAGTGAGGGGTTCGGTGGTGGGGGTTCTCACTCGCCATGCTGGCCATCTGGATGGCGGAGGGCACCGCAGACACTGAAGCAGGGATGGAGGAAAAAAGACCAAATTTATGCTTGTAATAATGACAAAGAGGCTGCTTTAAAAAGAAATGATTAAAGGAACATTTATAATGGTAGAACGGAGACTCCCGGAGGAAAGCAACATTACAATAAATCAGGATCAATGGGGCATCAAAGATTGTTTCAGTGTTGCTCCTAGTTTTTTACCATTCAACGCTTGTTCTCAATAAAACCGAGAAACTGCAAACATGTGCCTGAGTCTGAGATCCTATAAATACTTAAAAAGGGGCAAGTTTGTGTCCTGTCAAGAACCTACAACAAAATGTACTCAACTTTGCCTTTATAACGTCATATTTTGTGGTTTTTAAAGAGGGACTGTATAAAGTACTTATGAGTAGTCAGTGTCCTACCTGCAACAGACAATGGTCAGGACCGAGAGAACTACTCCGCATCCAAAACAACTCAAACCCCAAAGAAAGCTGTTCAAGCTCTCACAACATGCAACCTTCTCAACAAACACGGTCGATGAAACACGGTCGGTTTTGCAACTTTGTGCTGAATACAAAAACAAAATATGTTCCCACAAAGAAGCTCTTAAGTGTAAACAATCATCTGATGCAAATCAATAAAAACATCCACAAGAAAACATTAAAACGTTGGAGGTTTGACATATTTCAAGTAGTTTTAAATTAACGTTTCCTAAGACCTTGTTGCGATTAACTTTGTTTTCTGTTTACAAATCCTCCGTGAGTCTCCAGACAGGGAGCACTCTGACCAGGTAAGACTACGACTATTTAAAAGTACTTTACACAACCTCACCAACATAAAACAAAAGTCATGATTTTAAAGTAAATTCAACAGGAAAACATTTTGAGATGATCCCACCCTTTACTGTCAGGAGACGGGTGGGGTCATCACTTTACAAAAGGGTTCTATAACTTTTGGTATCAGTGCAACTTTAGCTTTTTGAAATATTTAGCCTTTTCTGCCACTTTTTCTCTCATAGAAAATGAATTGAGCTCATTTTACATCCTTCATATCTTTAAATCTGTTTACAACCTTTTACTGCTCCTTTCACATTTTGTTCTGGTTCAGCTTCTTTCAGCTTCCTTGTGCAAATTTTTAAAAAATGTTCAGCTACTTTCAGCTACTGGTAATTTCAGCTGTTTTATACTCCGTTCAGATTCATTCTGCTAACTACAACATTTTTGTGCTTCTTCTAAATTCTTTCTGCTAATTTCAGCTTGTTATGCTGCTTCTAGCTTATTTCTGCAAGTTTCAGCATTTTCTGCTATTTCAGCTACTATTTAACTGTTTTAATGCTAATTTTATTTTTTCAGCTAATTCCACATTTTTTTGCACTCATTTCAACTTTTTTCAACCTAATTCAGCACAAAAAAGTGCTCTCTCAAGTTCCTTCTTGTACCTTCAGCTTCTGATTTTTTTAGCTACTTTTCATCAATTTTTTGCTAATTTCAGCTTTTTTTCTGATAATTTCCACTTTTTGTGCTCATTTCTGCTTCTTTCAGTCTAATTGGGTAAAATGGTGCTCTCTTTACTTACTTTTGCCAACTTAAGCTTGTTCTTCATTTCAGCTAACTTTTTAGAATTTTTAGCTAATTTCAGCTGTTTTCAGATAAATTCAAATTTTTCATGTTAATTTTAGCTACTTTCAACCTAAATAACTTATTTCTGCTAGTTTCAGCTTTTTCTGCTATTTTAGCTACAACTTAGCTGTTTTTGTGCTAAATTTAGCTTTTCTAGCTTATTCCACATTTTTAGCTCATTTCATTTCCTTCCACTTCTTTCTAATAGTTTAAGCTTCTTTCTGCCTTTTCAGCTACTTTTTTTGTTGCTAATTTCAGCTTTTTAAACTAATTTCCTAATTGTATTGCTTATTTCTGTTTATTTAAACATAATTCAGCAAATGTGTGTTCTTTCTGCTTTCTTCTACCAACTTCAGCTTGTTCTTCCATTTCAGCTACATTTCAGCAAGTTTTTAGCTAACTTCAGCTGTTTTTAATAAATTTCTTCAGCAATAAGCATTCACACTGCATTTATGCAGGAAATGCAATGTCTCTAGCATGCTACTGTTTTGAGCCAGCATAACTGGGTGCTCCTCTGGGATTTGAACATAAAACGTCTCTTAATAAGTTTGTTAGCATCACAGCCTCTTTGTTCTCCTGATCGACTGTAAACACAGAACTGTGATAAATACATGGTGGATAAAAATAAGTGCATTTATAATAAATATAATTATATAATATAGTAGTTTTTTTACACAGCTGCTGGTGTTGGACATGCTGGTGATGTGTCCATGGAGAGACAGGTGCCTGAAGAGACTCCTTCAGTCGGCCATCCAGGACTTTCCAGTCAGTAGCCAGCTGCTCTACCTTCCCCTTTACACATGAACAAGCACATTTACATTTAATTAATGACTTGGCACAAAACATTTTGCACAAGAAACAGAGGGCATCAAGATTTCTAAAAGAAAATAGCCCATTACATTTTCTATAAAACAGCCAGTTAAACTACAATAACTTACAAGACACCAAATAACCCCAGGTGAAGTAGTGACGCTTTGAACATTCAATACAGTAATTAAATGCAATATGTGCTTTATTGAATTTTATTACTTTGGAATCTGGTACCTTTTCCTGAGGCAACAGCTGCTGTCGTTTCTGCAGCTCTATAGAATGAGCCAACAGGTCCTCCAGGTCCTTCTTCCTGTCTTTCATAGAGGCCTCCAGAGCCTAGTCAAGGTTCGAAAAGGGATTCAGGTGAAGCATTTGTGCAAATGATATATGGATTTTCAAGTGTGGTACACGTGGAAAGGATTTCAGGCAGTGTACCAATGCTTGGCAAGAATTCAGGCCTCGGGTCATGATTGTCTGGTTTGTGTCGACGACCCAGTCCGTCAGCTTGTTCATCCTGTCCTGGAACAGAGCGTGACTTGGCAGATTGGTCTCCACCTCCCCTACTTTGTCCAGCAACTCATGAGTTACCTGCAAAAGAATTAAAAAAAAAAATATATATATATATACATATATGTGTGTATATACATAAAGAATTAAAAGTATTGGAGGCTTCAGGA
The DNA here is from genome assembly GCF_014905685.2 of Nematolebias whitei. Lineage (NCBI taxonomy): Eukaryota > Metazoa > Chordata > Actinopteri > Cyprinodontiformes > Rivulidae > Nematolebias > Nematolebias whitei. The sequence goes on from NC_056509.1 coordinate 35,499,083, forward strand.
AACAGAAAACAACTTAATGAAGATAGAAACAGAGCCAACTATCAAACCCATAATATGCCAATTCAGAGGTTGAAAGGTGACCTTGAGCGTGGCATTTATTCAACTTTACCTTGCTCCACTTGAGGTTGATGGTTCTCAGTTTGCCAACATGCTGATCTCTGCTCTGAGGGCTCACACTGGGACTGGCCAAGATCTGTGGAGCGTGTTTGTTCAGCCAACCAAGCCGCTCGTTCTGAGCATCCATTTCCCCAGCAAGGGCCTACAAAGACAGGTGCAGTGACCCTTAATTTCACTAAGAATCACAAGCAGGTGGAAAAATAAAACTTAAGCTGATGACAGTGAAACAAGAAAACTAAATTGTGTGCTGTTTAACACCAATCACGACTTTTCTCAACACGTTTCCCTGTAAAAAATGTTAATTTTTTCGGAGAGAATCAAGAAAATAGACCATTTATTTAACAAAACTTCAACGTTTTTGTTAAAACTGAGCCACTTGTGCCTCATGTTTTGGTTTTTCTCTGTACCTTGAGCTCTTTGAGGTCGTTGTCAGTGGCAGAGACGGGCAGGAAGCTCACAGCATTTTCTGCCCGTTCCAGCCACACAGTCAGCTCCTCACGTCTCCTCGCCAGGTCAAACAGAGCTGGATCCTCTCCAGTTAACCTACACACACACGCACACACACAAAATGCCCTCAGATTAGAATCTACATTTGCTGGAGGTTACAGGACTAATCCCAAAATTTAAATTGCTGTTGCAGGCAGATTGAAAACTTGATCAAGTTGACCTGCAGACTGACAAACAGCCAGGTGATAACATCTTTACACTATCTGTACTTTAAAACCAGGAAGTTAAGACAGACACATTTTAAAACCTAAACACCAACAACTGCATCCTTTTAATCCTTCACCTAATATTTTTGTGAGTACCTGCGTTGCCTGTCCAAGACTTGACGGTTTACTGTCCTCCAACGCTGACTCAGAATATCCAACTTCTCCTCAAGCAGGGGCCTGTCAGGAGATGAAAGCTTTCCAATTATCTGCTCCCCGGTGCGAGTCAGTCCAGCAAGAACTGGCTGATGACTGGCGAGGCCTTCTTCCAACTCCTAAAACAAAACGAATTAAAAGGTCAGAAACAAAAACTGTGAAAACGAGGCTCAGTCAAACTGAATAAACGTATTCGATCTAGCCCAGCTAGTGTTTTATCCCCAGCTCATGCGTTTTATCTCAAAGCAAACGTCTTCAACGCGAGGATGATTTGTAGCAGGTCCAGATTTAAGCTGCTAAATCTCTACCTTCCTCCACGAGAGATTTAAGACGAACCTATAAAGGTGAGTGATCGCAGAGTGTGCAAAATGGATGAGTCAGCTAATAGATCTGTCAATTCCCCTCCACTTGATACCTCATCCCATTCTCAGCAACTGTGAAAACATTTGAAGAAGCCATGCAGATGGAGTGTGGCTCCAGGTTAGCTTATAAAAGGTGTTAAGGGCGGTGGTGTTGTCAGTGATAATGCAGCAGCTTTAGGGGATTTAAAACCTCGGGGAAATGAAATGCCACTTTAGTCGTCAAACAGAGCAAAATTACAGGACTCTCTTTGTTGTACTCTTGACTCGTCTCCGTGTCTGCTCTGCATAATAAACAGATTTATAGTGCATTTGTGGCACACGGTGTAGAAACTGTTGTTTCCGCTGGGAATTAAAATGCAATTATAAAGTTTCTAACACAACCAATTACCTCAAAGTTTTTATATTAAACATATTTCAGTATGTTGGGGTTTTTATAATCTTGTTTCTATTCTAATGCATTTATCACGTCTAGGTTGGACTATTGAAATGACTTGTTATCTGTGAGTCCAAAAACCTCTTTAAAAAGTCTTCAGTTGATCCAAAATGCTGCTGCCAGACACTTAATGGGAGTTAGTAGGAGAGATCACATCTCTCCAGTTTCAGCTTCTCTCCATTGGCTCCCTGTCAAATTCAGACTTGAATTCAAAATCTTACTTCTAACCTACAAAGCCCTCAACAACCTAACTCCATCTTATATTACAGGTCTTGTTGTTGCATATTTTCCTAACAGAGCTCTTTGCTCAGACTGCAGGTTTACTTGTGGTTCCTAGCGTTTCTAAAAGCAGAATGGGAGGAAGATCTTTCAGTTATCAGCCTCCTCTCTTGTGGAACCAACTTCCAGTTTCTGTCCGTGAGGCTGACCATTGTCCAGTTTGAAGACTTTTCTTTTTGATAAATCCTATAGTTAGCTGGCTTGGTTTCTTGACCTATTCCTTGTCCTATGCTGCTATAACCTTAAGACTACTGGAGGACAAATTGATCTCATTTAATCAAATGAACAGTTACAAATGCATACGAATTAATAGTTTGTATTTGTAATTATTCTTTCTTAACATGTGATATCCGTCTTTCCTCCTAAAGAAAACCTGATGTCCTCCATCCTGGACCTGCCATTGTGTATTTGTTTTCTCCTTCCTGTCCTCTCAAACCCAGCCCGTTGAAGCAGATGGCCGCTTGTCCTGAGCTTGGTTCTGAGGGAGTTTTTCCTTTCCACTGTTGATTTTGTGCTTGCTTAGGGTGGGAGACTGTGATGAAGTTAAACTCAAAGCAGTCTGTTGGCTTCTTAGATAATGTTATTAACTGACTTTTTATGTATGCGAGTGTTTCTGTTCAGTGCCTGAGACGACTTCTCTTGTGATTTGGTGCTATATAAACAAACTGAACTGAACTGAAATTACTTTGAATTTATAAATGTACGTTGATGTGTATTTTCATGTATTGCATTTGTGACCTAAAAATTAAGAAGTAAGCAAAGATGCTTATTCTGTCTCTGGAAATTTATCTGTAACGTTTCCCTGTACAGAAATCAGACCAGCTGCCGCCTCCACTGACCTCTTGGTGCTGCCGTGCAGATTCCAGGTCGAGCTGTCCGTCAGGACCAACACTTTCAGACAGCAGCGCCTCTGTGTCCGTAAGCCACTGAGAAATATCCTTCAAGTCACAGTGAAACCGCCCCCACTCCTCTATGGCACGGTCAAAAGTCCTGCAGCACAGGGAGACAAAATGAGAACGTCACCAAGTCTGTCAATCCTAATATCCCAACATCTGTTGGGCTTTTGGGCACCAAAAGACAAAAAGATTCTGTTTTGTTGTCGTTTTATTTTTCTATAATTTCAATAGGTATTATGCCGAGTAACAATAAGTCCACAGTGTTGAGGCTACAAGGTGCAGGACTTCACGTACTTAGGGTTGCCTGTCCAGGAAAATGGAGAATGTGGTAAAGAGGTGAAAAAATAGTCCAGGCAGGATGGAGTGAATGGAGAAAAGTTTCAGCAGAGATTTGCGATAAAACAATGTCAGCAAAGGTCAAAAGAAAAGTTTAAAAGACAGTAGTGAGACCAGCTATGTTGTGTGGTCTGGAGACAGTGGCATTGACAAAAAGACAGGAGACAGAACTGGAAGTAGCAGAAATGAAGATGTTGAGGTTCTCCTTAGGAGTGACACGGATGGATAAGATTAGGAATGAGATCATCAGAGGTACAGCACAGGTTGAACAACTGGGAGATAAAGTTAGAGAGGACAGACTGAGATGGTTTGGACATGTCCAGAGGAGGGACAGTGGGTATACTGGTAGAAGGATGTTAGAAATGCAAGAAAAAGAAAAGGACGAAGAAGAAGAAGCAGCTAAACAACATGATCTAAACCTTTTTTTTTGACTCAAAGAATTAGCATCAACCATCTTCAACTTTACCTGATTTAAGTTCAGCTGACTCATTACAGTTTCCACTGAAATTTTTTGATTTTCTACTGATTTATGAGTTTAATATAACATTTCAATGAGGAAAACCTTTACAAAATGCAGGTGAACAAATAAAATCTGTAACAAGTAATTATCAAAGTGACAATAATAAATTACTTCAGATAATTTTATTTTATTTTGATAAAGCAAAAAGTATATACCAATAGTTAGCATAAAATTGTCTTTACTTGAAGTTTAAATTCATTATAAGGAAAGTCAATTTGAAATATTAAGTATAGGGTTTCATAAAGATGAAAATGAGCTGTTTTTAATTTAATTTTAACAATTAAATCCACTTTTTGATCTTATTTTACTACTTTCGTGAATGTCTGTTGGTTTATGTTTGATTTATAAATTAAATTAAGTTTGTAAAAGAATCTGCTCATGATTTAAATAGTTAAAATTTATAGAATAGTGATAAGGAAACAAAACATTTGGACCTCATTAAAAATAATTACAACAATCAGTAAGTCCCGACAACACAATAAAGGTCACAGGGCTGCAGCTGAATAAAGAAAAATACGAAGAGGCTGATTACTTACCGGTAAATATGTATTACCAAAAATAAATACATTTACATTAAACTGGTCATATTGCAGCTTCCATTTTTTATTACATCTGGTTGAGATAATTATTTCAGATGAGCAACTTACCAAATAAATAGGCTTTTTTTATATTTTATTATATTGATGCTAAGAGGTTGTGAACACAACCTTCAGCATCTGTATGCAAACTGAAGACTTCCTCGCCAGTTTACTCTCATATTTGTTCTAATAAAGAACTCTCATGCTCATGTCCAACAAATTGTGTTGATGATGGCCAGTGTCACCGTCTGTGACTTTACGTTGGAGAATGAATATGTGAGCAGGCATGGGATTGTTAATGCCTAAGGAATTACTCCGACATTAACCAAGGTCGGCGAGTGCGTTTCATCCTATCTGCTGTCTCCTGAGAAATGGACAGCTGGCGTTCCCTGCCCCTGCAGCTTCAAACAAACACCCTGACTCACATATTCATTTGAATACTGTATTTTTCGGACTATAAGGCGCACTTAAAATCCTTTAATTTTCTCAAAAATTGACAGTGAGCCTTATAATCAGGTGCGCCTTATGTATTAATTCTGGTTGGGCTTACTGACCTCGAACTGATTTTATGTTGTGAATGAGTTGAATAAAGTTTGACTTATCTGGCTGTTTTGTTTCACTTAATGCGCCTTATAATCCGGTGCGCCTTATCGTCTGAAAAATATGGTACCGTATTTTCTGCCGTACAAGTCGCACTGCCCTATAAATCGCATCAGTCCAAATATGGCTACTAAAGTAGAAAAATCCATAAATGCGTCACTTCATCGTATACGTCGCTTCTATTATGTGTCACCGCTGACATGTTGCATTTGTTACGTGTCACAGCTGACAACCCGTAAATGTGGGCCGAACGCAGAAATGTGGGCCGGTGTTGTGCCAAAAATCGATTGGCTGCCAAATGGCGGCTGCGGGAGCATGCATGGGAGGACTTTAACAAGATGAACACTTAAAAACAATTATTTGTTTGCTCAGAATTATAGTAAAGGTGTATCTCAGTCTAACTTTTCCTTAATAAATGCACTTTGACGGTCAAATCTGCCGATACGCGAAAGTAGGCGCATGCACGAGAAGACTCGCTGTGCATTTCTTCGAAATTTAACAAGATAACATCTAAAAAGAATTATTTGTTTGCTCGAAATTATAGTAAAGGTGTGTCTCAGTTTAACTTTTCCTTAATAAATGCACTTTTGACGGTCAAATCAGTTGCATTTCTAAAGTATTAGCTGCCCCTGTGCTCCGGGAGCACGCTCTGAGAGAGGAAATCAGGAAGGAGGAACGCTATGCATTTCTTTGAACTTTAACAAGATAAGCACCTAAAGCAATTATTGGTTTGCTCGACATTATAGCAAAGGTGTGTCTAAGTTGAACTTTTACTTAATAAATGCATTTCAAAGGTAAATGGTAAATGAACTGTACTTATATAGCGCCTTTCTATCTTATTTCAAGATACTCAAAGCACTTTACATCACAATCTGTGTCCTCATTTACCCATTCATACAGCACTCTACTAGATTTCTACAAAGCTAATTGAACAAATCATTCTAATGAGACTAATCAGTGGTCAAATTAACTGCATTTTACCGGAGCAGCGCAGCGAAATGCAGGTAATTTGACGGTTGCACCAGGCGAGCTGGACGAAGGTGGCAGGTTATGGTAAGCCGACTGTGTCATTAATAGCCACTTTTACCTATTACATGATACAACAGCATGCCATACTATTCTGCTGCCATCTAGCAGCTTAAAATGGTAGTGTTTAATATTTTCAGTCAGAATGAATGAAAACGGTCATATCTCAGCCAAAAATTGGTTTATAAATACGGGAAAAAAAATTCATAAATATGTCGCTTCGGCGTACAAGTCGCAGGGCATGCAAATTATGCAAACAAACGTGACCTATAGGCCAAAAAATAAGATACATAATCTGGAAATAACAGCTTGCTTGACTGAACACCCTACATCGGAGTCTAGACGTGTAGTTCACACACCCTTTGCGCTGATTGTACATGCGGTTTAGGCGGTCCCACTCGGCGTTGAGTTGTGTGAGGGCGTCTCCCATTTGGGCCACTTCATCGGGGGAAGCATCTCTGATGGCTTCGGGCTGGCGCTCGTGAATCCCTGTGACCTGCTCACCCAACTGCTCCAGACTCTCTTTGATATTCTGTTCACGAAAACAAAACAAAAACAAAAAAAAAGGGGTAAACTTTTGATGCAGCAGCAAAGTTATTTCATACGAGCTTTTTTAAATAATTCCACTCACTTCAGAGGTTAAAATATTTGACATGAAATCTTAATGTCCTCCAAAAATATACAATAAACTTAACCCTTCTGCTTAACTCAAGGCTTCAGCAGTCATTTTAACCCAAGGGCAGCAGGAGAGTTAAAACATTCTCAAATTGGCTTATTTCTAAAATAAACATATACAACAGACTTTTTTAAATCTTATTTTACATTTTTAAAAGTTGCTATAAAAAGCAAACGTCAAATATAATTTCCACGGTGTGTCTAACAAAAACAATTTGTGATTTAGCGAGCGGCTTGTAGTAAACAGTCCCACCTTCAGTGTGTCCTCCTGGCTAGAAAAGTCTTCGTAAAGGCCTCCGCTGAGCTCTGAGGAGTTCAGGAGCAGCTCGTTGTCGGCCATGGTGAGCAGAACTTTGTTGATATCCAACACGTAGTCAGAGGGGGACACTGACAGAGAGCTGCTGCGAACAGCTGGAGACATCTACATCACAGAGGAGAAAAAGTCTCATCCAAGTTAGAGCGCTCCTAAAGAGTTTTATAATTGCCATGTAACTTGTAACCATGTAACACACACCAAAAAAAAAAAAAAAATACAAAATGTAAACTAATATCTGACAAAGAGTATAAAATGCCGTTCTCAGACAAACCAGAAACTTAAAAATATATATTCTAGCAGAGGAAGTGGCAGAGGCTAATCAGTCTGCTGGATTAGAATCATAGCTCAATTGTTTGGCCAAGATGAGATAAGTGTAAGCTTGCTAAAAGTGCTCTTCTATTGGACATGGAGGTCACGAAGAGGTTGCGAGATAATGATCAGCAGCTTGTGCAGCATCCTCGTTTGCAAAACCAAAGCAGCAGAAGGCCGGATGAATCCTTACTAAGCATTGTTTGCTCTGGTGCAGCTCTCTTAGACTGTGGCCGACACTGTTGCACTTGTTCCAACATTTGAGCTTTGTTGCATAAAACAAACACATTTCTTCTTTGAGTACCGTACTTGCCGCCGTACATAACGCAACGCCGTATAAGTTGCATCAGTCCAAATATGTCTAATAAAGTGGAAAAAAACAAATACTTCGCCGTATATGTCACATCTATTAAGCTTCACCGCTGCTGACCACCTGGAAACGTGGGCCGGTGTTGTGCCAAAAATCGACTGGCTGCCAAATGGCGGCCGAGGGAGCATGCACGGGAGGACTTTAACAAGAATTTAACAAGATTAACACTTCAAACCAATTATTTGTTTGCTCAAATTTATGGTATAGCGAAGGTGTGCCTCAGTCTAACTTTTCCTTAATAAATGCACTTTATTGGTGAAATCAAACTGCATTTCAAAAATCAATTTGCGGAAGCGCGCAGAGGGACGACTCGCTGTGCGTGTTGTCAAAATTTAACAAGATAACTGCCTAAAAACAATTATTTATTTGCTTGACATTAGAGTAAACGTGTGTCTCATGTGAACTTTTCCTTAATAAATGCACTTTAATGGTCAAATCAGCTGTATTTCACCTGGGCGGCGCGGCGAAGTTGGCTCTGTATGGCAAGCAAAGTGTCTCGTTAATAGCCACTTTTACATATTAATGAGACACTTGGTTTGCCATATCAGTTGAGGGCCCTCTAGTGGCTGAAAAATGGTAGTGTTCAATATTTTCCTTGTCAGAATGAATGAAATCATTAGATCTCAGCCAAAAATTGGGTTATAAATAAGTTGCAGGACTTGCAAATTTATGCAAAAAGGTGCGACTTATACGATGAATAATACGGTATTTATCTGCTGCTTCTTTAGTCAGACTTCGTGCTGTATTTTCAGTTCGGTCCTCAGGAATTTAAGTATTTTTTACTTAAAAAACACTTATAGGAGCAGCACATGTAAGAGTCATGTCATTTACCTCGCCTGAAAACTCTGTTTGCTCCCTGAAACTGTGAAAAGACGACGACTCTCCAGAGACTGTAAACTGTCTCACTTTTAGCCGGTCCTGAAACAAAAAGACATGCACACTTGTCAGGGCACAACCAGAGTTTAAACCATTTAAACGTTTTAAAACACTGTGCAAACTTCCACTATGATGTTTAAAGACGGAACACTTTCTGTATCTCACCCTGCGAGCTGAATACTGCCTCTGCAACCGCAGCAGCATCAACCTCAACTCTTCCCTTTGGCCCTCGTCTGATGTCTGCTGCAGCAGTTCTTCTCCCCTTCGCAACATGTCTTCGATGCCGGCCGTCTCCTCATCCATCTGGTGCAGAGCGAGACAGAGGAGGAGGTCACTTTAGGAATTCAAGACCTTTCCAACGCAGAGCCTTTTTTGAGCCAGATGTTTGGTAGTAAATAAATCTGAAATCTTTCCAAACAGCTAACAAAGGATACATACAGGCAGCAGATATCTTGCAGAATTTCTTTTTGTTTAAAACACAAAGAGCTTCCAGGCTGGCACAATGACCTTGTTTTGGATCGGTCTGTTTACTTTCAGCTGGTGTGTTTAACGTCATAAAACTTTGATAGCAGACTGAATTCCAAACTTGTTAGACCTTGAAACACCCAATTCAAGCTCACCTCAACAGGTAGCAGCTCTGCTGTATATAGACTGGAGCTCAGTTTATTTTTTTATAAAACCTAATAAATCTCCTAAAATAAAATAACACGAGTCAACATTCTTTGTTTGTGCTCAAATTCCACAAGAAAATTGGTAGAAAATAAAAACATCCAACTGGACGAGAGGAATAAATTCTCCTCCTTCTATTCACATTTTCCAAAAATTTGCAGTTTCTAAAATGGTTTTGATTAAAAGGTAACCCTGAGTACCTTGTCATCCTCCAGGATGTTTACTGGGTCCTGCTGCTGCTGCAGAGCTCTCAGCGTGCTCTGCAGCTCTGTCTGAAGGTCCTTTATCTCTGCTGGGAACGCAGCTTGAACAGGGTGAGTCGGACTTTGTGCTCGGTTCCCCTGACCGTCGGTGACCTGATTAAAAAGAACAAAAACAAACCTCAGCAAACTCAATCAGACCTTCACTCATAAGTCTAATTATCCACATCTGCTCTCATAAAGAGCTCAGATGTAATCAAAGTCCAAGAAAATTGGGTTTTGCTGTATTAGGAAATATTTTTATTCGTTTTACAAGTTGCTGGTGATTGGTTCTAGTTGGTCCATTGTTAGGCAGTTTGTAGTAGTACACATTTTAACTGGACATATTACCAGTGCAGCTTGTACTAAGAAAAGTTTCTAGTACCATCTGATGTGTCTGCAGATTCATCTCAACTTCTCCTAACTCCAGACTGGTCGTCAGCTGAAAAAAAAAAAAAGAAACAGACTGCTTTCAAGTTTCTGCATCAAAACCAGAATCAAACTGCACCCAGTGAGGAAAAGTAAAATAAGTTAACCTATTTGGTGTATTTATTTAGTTTACCTGGGTAGTTTTTATGTGCTGGGAAACATTGTCAAAGTTGCAGTTGAGCTCAGCTAATTTGGGCTCCACAACCTCTCGACAAGAGGGCCCCCTGCTGGTCATCAGGATGACAGCTTGGTCCCTTACGTTGTCCACACGGAGACTCATGTCCTCCAGCTCTTCTAACATGCTCTAAAATGAACAAAAAAACACAAAAACAGCTGATGTTAAAAGCAACAATGACAATAATACGTTTTATTTATAGGTTCCTTTTTTTTAAATACTCAAGATCTTATTATATATAATCGAAAAAAACAAAGTATACAGAAATTAAGGAATACGTTAATAAAACAGAATATCAAAACAACAAAAGATGAAAATCTGAACAGGTGTGTTTTCAGACAGGATTTAAAATGGAGAGAAAGAGTCGAAGGAGGAATGTAATTCCAAAGGCAGCGGAGCAGACTGGCTAAAATTCAATTCAATTCAATTCAATTCAAAAATACTTTTTTAATCCCAGAGGGAAATTAAATATTGTTGTACATCATCATCCTGGTTTCATTAAAGAGTTGTTATAGATGCTGATGGCTGTGGGCAGGAAGGATCTCTTGTCTGTCTTACAGCGGATCTGAAGAAGCCTCTGAATGAAGACACTCTGTTGTTGTATGACAGTCTGATGAAGAGGATGCTGAGGGTTGTCTATAATGTGCTTCATTTTATGAAGAAGAATTTTATGAAGAATGAAAGCTCAGCCCAGGTCTTGCTCGTGGTTCAAAGCGAACTGATCTGAGGTGACGATTCTGACGTAAGCACACAGCAGCCATTGATTGGACAGCGGAGCTACATTAATGGATGACACGCCCAGTTAGTTTTGAACGCTCTAAGAACAGTGCCGTGGACCGGTGACAAAGTTCAGACCTTTCTGTCTTTATTGGCTGATCTGAGGATTAAGCGTGAGCTGGACAGAGCTACAAGAAACGAGCAAATTTACAGCGAGATAGCAGAGATGATGCACAGGATGGCTACACCTGGACTTGTAAGCAAAGCCAGGATAAGCTAAAAAAAATTAAATAAAATTACAGTTACGATGCCTGCTCACTTTGCATAGACAATCCCGCCCACAGATTGGGAAACAAGTCACAGCAGCAAATCACCAACACATGAGAACCAATAAGATGAGAACCGACTCGAGTCACACTTACAGTATCAATGGCAAAGTGGCTTAAGACTAATGACTAATGGAAGATGAAAACCTATGAATACAAGTGTGTGTGAAGTGTAAAAGCTCAGGAAGATATTGAGGAGTGAGATTATGAACTACCTTGAAAGTGACAGGCAGGATTTTAGAGTCCAAGTGAAATTTAACAGGAAACTGAATGAAGCTGCTGAATAAGGAAAAGAACAGAGCTGAGCGTAAACTGATCAAAGTGAGCTGATGTCTAATTTTAGTTCTGATCGCCAATAGAAAGGGAAGATCTAAGATTTATTACAACTGCAAGAAAAAAAAAGACTCAACTAAATTATAAAGGACTAAAACTGTTGTTTCTCCCCCCAAAATCGTCTGTTTCACAATTACATAAGCAGCCATTATTAAAGTTTTTTTAATAATAACCTACATGTATATTTGATGTGTTAAACATGATGGGGTTTTATTTTGGAATTTCCTACAAAGTTTTCAGATTTACAGTCAAAAAAGGATTTTGAAAATAAAAAAAAGTGTGGTACACTGATGTCCCTTGTCACTGAAGTACTTGAATAGTGAATGTTTGTAATTTTTGAGATGAGTGTTTTTCTGGATCGTAAATTAACAGGAAATGCACGTAAACCTTTGTTTTTGGTGTAAGATATTCAAGTGAGTAGGAGTTACACTGTGTATAAAAGAAGTAGGTTTTATTTTTGCTTGTCCGTGGCAGCGCAGAGTGATGGATCCTGGCGAGTGGAGAGCATTTTTATCCACCCCCTGACAAAGGCGGAGCCAGGGGGTGGCCAGTGATGGCCTTGACCACCATAGATTAACCTTCAGCCACCCCAAGTGCCACCCTAATAATTTGAGAAAACTATACTTTTAAACGATATAAAAACTAGAAAGCAAAGTTTCTTCAAATTATAGGAATGGCAGCTTAACATATTTATATATACTGTGGTGGCCATCTTGGATTTTAACATGGCAGTCCAATTTTTGATATGGAACTTTGTAACGCCTAGATGCAGCCACATACCAAAATAAAAGTTGGTATCTCATTTATTTTTCAAGTTATAGCACTCGCAACACGCATAGACAGACAAACGGAGGGTATTTCCAATTCCACCACTTTGCTCTACAACGGAGGACAAAAAATCCTGAGAACTTCACTTTCCTCATGAAAGTCTGATAATTGGGTGAAGTATTTCTACACATCAGGATCATTTCATCTTCACTCAGCGTCACTGAGACGCAGTGAGCACCAGCGTCTCACCTTTAACACGTTTCCTCTCTCTGCTGGAGGCAGACGCTCGGCCTCGTCCAGGTGGATCCGAGTCTGGTAGAGCCAGGTGCTGATGTGAGCCAAGTTTTCATCCAAGATTTCCACCTCGTTCTGGTGACTCTGCAAACGTAACATAAATAAAAACGCTCTAGTCAAATTTAAAACTCGACTCACTGTTTGTAAAATATAAAAAAATAAAACTTTGTAAAAATAAATAAATACAAGATAAACGTTTTAGTAATCATTTTAGGAAGAAAACGAACCTAGAAGTTTTAGATTTGGTTCAATTAACTTGAATATATGTTTTTACATTTGATATGCATCGTTTGTAATAATTCTCATCCAAGAATAATCTTACATAAAAGTCAAAGTTAACATTTTTGTTTGTTGCAAGTCGAGGCAAAGACGCAAGAAGAGAAAATCTGCCTACACTGAAAATAAGTCAATCAAAAGAAGTTGCTGTGCTCTTCATTAAATCTTGTTGTTTGCCCTCACCAGAACAGCGCTGAGCCAGTCTTCAGTCCAGGTGCGCACACGGCCCCAGGCTTCATTCAGGTCACAGAGTTTGTCCTCCAGCTGAGCCTCGCTGCCCTCCACCAGAGTCTGCAGACCTGCACTGATCTCCATCAGGTTGGACAGCTCCGCCTTCCGACGATCCGTCTCCTTCAGCAGACCCTGATTGACAGACGGATGTTTCAATGTTTTTATTCTCCGAATAACTCGAGTCAATCAATTCTTTATTTTTTGACTCCAGGTTGTCAGACCTTATTGTAATGTTTTAAAGTGGTGAATTAGGATTTCAGAAGAGATTCAAAAGCTGATTTTTTTTGTTGTTGTTGTTTTTGTGTACTTTGAATGCTTTTAACTCATTTCCACAATCACTGTTGAAATGATTTATTTTGTTGTTGTTTGTTAAGTCGCCTGATTTGACCTGTGAATCATTCAGGCATTAAAAAAAACTCCTAAACTCAGGAAAGAAACTGGTGCCGTGTCGACACAAACAACTCAAAGCATCAATCTGAAACTGGATATTTGGGCACTTTGTTACGAGGTGTCAAAAATATAATTCGTTCACACTTTTTGAGTTTGTTCTAAGAAAAAAAGATAACAGTCTGAAAAATAAAACTAGAATGAGACGTCTACTTGCATCATTCAGAAGTACAAAAAAAAAAAAGGTTGGAATGTTGCTCCACCTACTGGCAAGAAAGAAAAGTACTTTTCTGATAGTTGTTCCCAACCCTGGTCCCTGAGGAACACCTTCCTGCATGTTTCAGTTGTTTGTCTGCTCCAATACACCTCATTGAGTGGATTACTTCCTTAAGTTCAGTAGACGCCTGTTAATCACCCATTTATTCAATTCAAGTGTGTTGGAGCAGAAGAACAACTAAAACATGTTGGATGGTGTTCCTCAGGGACCAGGGTTGGGAACCACTGGTTTGCTAAATTACGAAAAGGTTTGTTCCATTAGAAAAATGCCACAATATTGGAAACATTCACAGCAGGTGAGGAAAGTCACCAGTAATCTAAGCTGATACTGATTTCCTATTTTCTAGATAGCGTTGACACATGGGGACAGCCACTCACGTTAGCCCATGCAACCTCAGCATCAATGTCAGCTGTCATGTCTCCACTGCTGATCTTCTGTTGCAGCTGGGCCTCGTGCGTGGTCAGCCAGTCCTGCAGAGCAGCGCTCTCTTTTTGGAACTTCTGAGACAAAGACAGAGCTTTCTCCAGGTCCTGCTTGCCCTCAGTGACCTGTGAAGACAAAGGGCAAGCCTTAAAGCTGATTTTTATGAAACAAGGAGAAATTATTGGCTTTAATAAAATAAAATAAAATAAAAAACTAAGTTGGTACCTGAGCCCCCAGGTTGTTGTAAAGCAGTTTGAGAGTAGTAAGCTGTTCATCCATAGCTTTGGGATTCTCCGTCTGCTGTTTCTGCACAATCTGACGTCCTGTTTTTATCACCGTCTCCACCTCGAGCTTCACCTCGCTCAGCAACTTATATAACTTCTATACAGCAAAAACAATATTTAAATATCCTGATGAGATTTCTGATTTATTTATTCAGGTAAACCATTACATTTTCTAATAAATGGCACAAACTGCATCAGTCTAGTACAGCTAGTTTTCAACAGTTTGTGTGCAACAGCGATTAAAAAGGCTCCCGTTCTCACCATACAACCAGAGAGATGGGACTTGATCTTTTCTGGTTCCAGATCTTTTGCATCCAGAACATGCAGCTCAGCTTTGGCACCTTCCAGGACCCTTCTACAGTCCAGCATGCGTTGCTCAAAGTTTGCAGGCTTCTGGAACAGCTGGTACTTAGTGGAGATCTCTCTCAGTTTCCTCTGTAAAGAGTAATGCAAAGTTTAGATTCATCATTAAAAAAGTATATATAAAGAAGCAAAACTGAATAATAATCTTGTATGTTTAAATAGAAGAAGTAGCTGGATGAGAAACTAGTTCCTGGTTTTGACCAATAGAAGGCAGTGTTACCTGCAGCTGATCCAGCATAGTCCCACCACGACCTGCTTTGCCTTCAGAGGTGGAAGGAGGCAAATTTACCACATTTTTTCTTTTCAGCTCTTCCATTGTCACTTCATGGGCTGCAATCTCTGCACCGATTGTCTGAAAGAAAAGTCAAAATGAATACATGTTGCCAAAATTTGATTTCCACAACCTGCCACATTGATTGAGTTGTCCAAATGTGTCAAATTCAAGTAAATAAGATTCTAAATTGGTAAGCATTAGATAATAATAATAATAATAATAATAATGTCATCACAATGTCAGCACTGTATGTTTCCATACAATGATGAAAATAAACTAGAGAAACTGCATTTCCTGTGAAAATGAAGTGTGAATGCTTATTGCAGAAGAACTTGCTGAAAAACAACTGAAGTTAGGTATAAAAAAAAAACATTTTGAAATGTAGCTGAAATGGAAGAAAAAGTCAAAATTAGCAGAAGAAAGCAGAAAGGACATATCTGCTGAATTAGGTTTAAATAGGCAGAAATGAGAACAAAAAAATTTGGGGGGAAAAAATTGAAATTGGCAAAAAAAAAAAAATAGCTGAAAAGGAAAAATGAAGCTTAACCTACGAGAAGGAAAAAGAAAGGGCTGAAATTAGCTAAAAAAAAATAATTTGGAATTAGCTGAAAAAGCAGAAATTTGCACACAAAAAATCCCTGAAAAGTAGCTAAAAAGCAGAAAGAAGCTTAAATTAGCAGAAGGAAGTAGAGAGCACATTTTTGCTGAATTAGGCTAAAAAGTAGAAATTAGTGCAAAAAAATATGGAATTAGATGAAAAAGCTAAAGTTAGCATAAAAACACCTAAATAGCTGAAATAGCAGAAAAAGCTGAAACTAGCTGAAATAAGCTGAAAGGAGCCAAACAAGCTGAAATTAGCAGAAAGAAGTTAGAAAAAGCACAACAATGTTGTAGTTAGCAGAATGAATCTGAAAGGAGCACAAAACAGATGAATAAACAGCTGAAATTAGTTGAAAGTATTTGATTTTATTTCGTTTGAACAAGGAAGCTGAAAGAAGCTGAAGCAGAACAAAACGTGAAAGCAGCAGTAAAAGGTTGTAAACAGATCTAAAGAGATGAAGGATGGAAAATGAGCTAAATTCATTTTCTATAAGGAAAAATGTGGCTGAAAAGGTCAAAAATTTTAAAAGGCTAAAGTCGCACCAATACCAAAAGTCATAGCACCCTTCTACTGAAAGAGCTGAACGTTTTGATTTGTTGAAATAGCACAAAAATCGTGGAACGAGAAAAATGTCGAAAAGAGGATGGAAGAAAAATGGATCACAATAGTGTGAATGCTTCATAAACGTTCAACACAGTAATTTTTATAGAATAAATCACTACTTTTTAAAGATCGTTTACGATGCTATTCCGGGACTTGTACCCACCTGCGCCTCCAGGGGGAGCTGAAACGCGTCTATGCGGTCAGTGAGGTAGGAGGTGAGCGTGTGGTCCAGCTGGGTCAGGGACTCCTGCAGGGTTTGGAGCTCCTGTTCGTTCACCTTCAGCGACTGCAGCTGCTGCTCGAGGCTGATCTGCCGGTTCACTGCCTGTTTATCGACACCATCAGTCATTTCAACCTGTCGTCTCGAGTTTCTATTTACTCAACTGTTCATTTCAAAGCAAATAACTGAACAAGAGTGACCATAGTGGCTGATCTAGAGCGTGTAATTAACCATAATACTCAGGAATGTAATACACCGTGATTTATTTTGAACGAATGAAAAATATTTCTACAAATGTGTCTGCATAAATAAAATCATGCATGAAAGCATACAAACTGAAGCAAGCACACTGTGAGAAAAAAGGTTTGCTGGAAAACAAAAAGCATCGCTTCACATGCACAAAGATGAAGAAGTTCTGACCTGCTGGTTGAGCTGCTCGGAGCGGGAGTTGAAGGCCGCGAGTTTTTCACTAATGAGTTCATCGAGAATGCCCCCGTCTATCAGAGTCTGACCCAGCTCGCTGATTTGTGTCCGGTTGTCCTTGGGGTGGCGGAGCACACTCTCAAAAGACTGATGGAAAGTTGAGAGGAAAAACGGGAACGGGCATGAAAACAAGATTCTTGAAAATGAACAGGAAATAATTCTTAAAAACACAACCGTAGCTAAATTTAAAATATATTTGATAAAGCTGCAACAAATCTGTCCTATTAAAGTTTTAGAATATAAACTTACAGTAGCAGGAATGAGACTAATGACTGAAAACCTGTCGACTATCGTAGAAGAAACACAAATCACCAGAAAGAAACAGGATCTGGTGAGAATAGACTGAATTTATGTGAATAAAAGAAAGAAAAACAGATGGAGATGAGATGTGTGTGTCAGAACGAAGCCAAAAAATATTCTGACTGAAAGAGAGACACGACCCAAATGACAGAAAGAGAGAAAGTGACAGCACATGTTTGGATCCCACAATGTTTACGTAAGTTCATTAAATGTTGCTTTTCCTTCCCGGAGGTAATGGACAGAAAGAGTGACAGCAATGCCCCCGTCCCACTCTTTAGAAGGGCAAGTCTGACGAAAATGGGAGGATGAGGGTGGGATGGAACGGGTTCAGGTTAGTGACGTGGTGAGAAAGACGCAGACTTGTTGGGGTAGGCAACAACAACAAAATTTAAAAAAAACATTTGATGAGAAGGACACAGATAAGGAGGAGAAACAGTCTTCAAGGGTCTTCAGTTCCTTTATCGTTGTGTGACGTTACAGAAACAGCAAAGTGATTAAAAGTGAATTTGACAGACGAGCTGCAGGCGCTCTACAGATATAGCAGCAGAGCAAAAGAAAAAAGAAATCTAGAAGACAAATCAAAGACTAATGATGCTGTTAACATGTCATGTTGTATGTAATTAATATACTAGTTTCTGGAATTTAACTTTTTCATGCAAGTTTAAGTTCAAATTATTTTACTTTGAATTTTGGGCATTAAATACTGTAGTTCTATCCTGTGAACGTTTATGAAGGATTCACACTATTGTGATCCATTGTTCTTCCGTACGGTTTTCAGTGCAATTCTTATCCCGCAGTTTTCAAACTATTTCAACAAATCATAAATCAAAACATTCAGCTCATTCAGGATAATCCTGCTATGATTTTTGGTATTGGTGCAACTTTAGCTTTTTGAAATATTTAGCCTTTTCTGAGAGTTTTTCCTCATAGAAAATGAACTGAGCTCATTTTACATCCTTCAAATCTTTACATCTGTTTACAACCTTGTACTGCTCCTTTCACATTTTGTTCTGGTTCAGCTTCTTTCAGCTTCCTTGTGAAAATGTACAGTTTTTTCAGCTACTTTCAGCTGTTTTTTCAGCTGTTTTGTGCTCCTTTTAGATTCATTCTGCTAACTACATTTTTGTGCTTCTTCTAACTTCTTTCTGCTAATTTCAGTTTATGTTCCGTTCAGTTTATTTATGCAAGATTCAGCCTTTACTTCTATTTCAGCTACTATTTAGCTGTTTTCATGCAAATTTTAGCTTTTCCACTAAATACCACACTTTTTCCATTCATTTCAACTTTTTTCAGCCTAATTCAGCAAAAATGTGCTCTCTCCATTTCATTCTTGTAATTTCAGCTTATTTCTGCTTTTTTTTTTTTTAGCTATTTTCTGTTTCTTGCTCATATCAGCTTTTTCAGATAATTTCCACTTTTTTGTGCTCATTTCTGCTTCTTTCTTCCCAATTGGACAAACATGTTCTTTCTGCTTTCTTCTGCTAATTTAAGATTGTTCTAACTTTTCAGCTAACTTTTTAGCATGTTTTAGCTAATTTCAGCTGTTTTCAGATAAATTCAAGTTTCCCATTGTAATTTCTGCTAAATTCAGCTTAATTAACTTATTTATGCTCAATTCAGCTTTTTTCTGTTAGATTCAGCATTTCTGCTATTTCAGCTAGTATTTAGCTGTTTTACGCTAATTTGAGTATTTCAGCTAATTCCACATTTTTGGAGCTCCTTTCAACTCTTATTGCTTCCTTCTGGTAGTTTAAGTTTCTTTCTGCGTTTTTTGCTACTTTCAGCTATTTCTTGCTAATTTAAGCATTTTTTTTTTTAGATAATTTCCTAATTTTTGTGCTCATTTCCTCTTATTTAAACCTAATTCAGCAAATATGTGTTCTTTCTCTTCTTGTGCTAAAGTAGGCTTAGTCTTCCACTTCAGCTACATTTCAGCATGTTTTTTTAGTTACTTTCAGCTATTTTTCAGCTAATTATTTGGCAATAAGCATTCACACTGCATTTTTGCAGAAAATGCAATTTCTCTAGTTTTCAACTCATAGAAAAGGGATTATACGCAATCATTTAATTAGAAAGACTATATTTAATTGATTGTATATATGTATCCTTTATTAAACCAGGAAAATAACTCATTGAGATTAAAAACCTCTTTTCCAAGATTGCAGGTAATTGTATTTCCATCCCATTGCTCTAGCTTCTAATAACTTCAACAAGTACTTCGTTTATACCTCGAGAGCCTCATTAACAACCTCAGGGTTCTCTGGCAGGTTTTCAGTGGTTTGCAGTTTCTCCTCCACAGAGTTGAGCCAGTTCTGCTCCAAGTCCAGGTACTGAAGCAGCTCCATCCAGCAGGACCAGACCTCCTGCACAGAACAACACCACTCTTTTTTTATACAAATACACCATCGTAAAAAGAGAAACATACTATAAAAATCAGACAGTATGTCCATCACAACAACAAAAAAAGGAAAAAATATAATCTAAGAAGAGGTGACTAAAAGACTTCTGACAGAGCAGACATGAGTAGAACAACAAAGTGACACGTATGACATGACTCTGCTGTGTTACCTCTGAAACAAACCAGACGGTTTATTTTTAAACTGCTTTCAATCCTTGCATAAAAATTAATGAGAAAGCCCAAGAAATGACACATCACATAAACCAAGAAGTCACCACATCAGCCACATACAGCTAAACTGAGCCACTGCTGCATAAATACTCCATTTAAGTTAAAGATCTTCAGCAGTTTTTGGACTGAAACAAGGTGATCCTAAATGCAGGCCCCAAGACTGATGAGTTCAGACTTACAAACCTGTGAAGGTCGTCTGCATTTTTTTTCTAAATATACATATTTAAAGTGAATCCAATGAATTTGATGAACAACTAATGTTTGTTTTATATTCAGTGCACAGATATTAACTACTTTTTCATAGAAACGTTACCTCCAGGGTGTGACATTTGCTCTTAAGACGGTCGCACAGCTTGTGATAGTTGGATAGGACCCTGTCAAGCTCCGAGGTCAGCTCCTGCCCGAAGCCTCCACCGGGGCGGGCTGTTTGGGACACCAGCAGGTTGATGTTGTCTTTCAGGATCTTCACCTTCACCTCTTTCTGAAACACATCCTCTTTCGCTCGCTGAAAGACATGAGGACATGTAACTGTCAACAGAAAGTGTATAGAGCTGCCCGACTGTGTGAAGCAGTCCAACTGCTGTGCTGCATACTTTGTGCTATTTTAGCCACTCTTATCTAAACATTCAGCTCATTCAGGAGATGGGAGCATTGACTATAGTTTATATAACTTTTATATTTTTCAAAATGTTTACTTTATTTATTTATTTTTTTACAAATAGTTTAACCACATTGAGCTCTCATAAATTCCAACAAAAACATTGTTCTATTTAAAAAGATCTGCTCTGTTTTTGTCTATAAGTTACATTAAGGATTTTAGCTAGTCTTTTGCTACTTTTAGATTTTAACTTGCCTTCTGCTACTACTACCATTCTGGAACAGTAAGCTTTTAGCAACTATATTAGCGTTTAATAAGTTGTTTGCTACTTTTAGTTAGCCTTTAGCGCCTTTGACCTTGTTTTTTTAGCCTTTTGCTACTTTTACTTTTTGTTCACCTTCTGCTACTTTTACCTTTTAGTAACTGTTTTGCAGGTTTTAGTTAGCATTTTCCTACTTTTACTATTAAGCTTATATTTGGCTTTTTCCATATTAAGGTACATTTTGCAACTTTTAGTTTTTAGCTAGAGTTTTCTTTATTTTAGTTTTTTGGCTAGCATTTTCCTCCTTTTAAGTTTTAGCTAGCATGTTGCTCCGATTAGCTTTAAGCTAACAATTTGCTCCTTTTAGCCAGCGTTTTGTTCCTTTTAACTTTTAGCTAGTGTTCTACTTTTTTTAATTTTCAAATTAGATTTAGCGTCTTCAGCACATTTCAGCTGTCATTCAGAGCTCACACTGCATGTTCATAAAAACGTAAATTCCTACGGTTTCATTTTGCAGTTGTCTTATTTCATAGCATCTCCACCTTCATCTCCTCCAGCGATGCTTCCAAGTCCTCGGGACTTTTGTACTCAAAGTCTCTCATGAGAAACTCTTCGTCGACTTGGGCGATCCACTCCTGCATCTCAGCCAGGTCCTTCTTCAGATTCTCCTGCTTCTCTTGACTCTCGGTCACATGTTCCTGATAGCTCAGGAGCTGGAGGAAAACCGATTAGTCAAAATGGAGAAATAAATACCAGAATAATTTCTGAACACGTTTAGACCTGGCATCAAATCTACCCTTGAGTGAATTACATATAGACTGCAAAACCCAAACTCAGATACACTCCAGTAACTAATTACTGGAGTGTATCTGCAACTCCTATAAACAGACACTGAGACAAGAAAATGCAATCAAACATTAATTAAATCAAAATGTACATGACAAAGTTCGGAGCACCTGTTTGCTAAATTTAGCAAATCTTCCTTCAAGTTCTTCTAACTTATCCTTCCCCCACTTGGCCAATCCTGGAACTGCAGCCGCCTGCACAGCATATACATTTTCTTCCATCTGCTTCAACGAACGATCCACAAACTCCATCTTGTTCACATACTCCTAGTTCAAAAAAGAAGAAGAAGAAAAACTTTAGGTGAAAACCTAAAGCTGTAAATTCAAACCCGTAATTGCCAACTAAAAGATTCAATGCTTTGAACTTTATGACCTCTCGATGTGGAATTGAAGACTGTAACCACTGAAGTATCCATCTTTTTTCTATGTATGGGAGAGAAACTACCGCAGCAACAAAAAATAGAAAAGGACGACAATAAAGCTAAGTGTTTTGTTTAGTTTGTACGTGGAACAACAAAAAGATGGAAGTGCAAAATGTTGCAAAGGAGGTATCTGCAGATGCAAAAATCTAATATCCAGTATTATAAAACAACTTCTACTGTTTAAAAAAAATGTTTGATTAAGACTGCAAATTTATCAAAATTACACACTACATACTTTGCAATATATTGTGGATATTTAAGTACAGTTAATCGGGGTTCATTTTTGTCACCTTGCACTTATTAAGATCATCTTGAAGATTATGTGCATCTCCCAACCCCGCAGTGTCCCGAGACAACAGCTCCTGAACCTCATCCAACCAAGATTCCACTTTTTCCAAACGCACCTAAACACATCGCAAAAACAGACATGAGCTATATGAACATCATTCATCCTAAATGAGCAGCAGCGTTCCAGTAATAGCTACCTGATTGTCCTTCATGCTGCCCAGAATGCATTGCAGCGTGCTGTGCTCCTCACGGGTTCTGGATGAGAGATCGCTCCATTTCTGTAGCTCGACGGGATCAGAGGCTTGTTGAGTTTGCTCGATGTCCAGACACAGGCCCTGAGGTCAGAGGGAGTTCAGGCTCAGGGCGGTGTGTAACAGCTAAACTCAGAAACTTTTGTAATAGTTTTGAAAGTTGCACTTGCTAATAAACAAAAACTGTAACTAAAAGAAAAGCTTTGTGCGCTAATTCTGGATTTATCCCATCTAATATCTGATCTTCTTCACCTTTTACTGGATTAAACACAACCTCTCCTCCTCCACCATAACCCTCAGCACTGGCTCTCCTCAGGGATGTGTGTTGAGCCCCCTCCTGTTTACTCTGCTCACATATGATTGTGCAGCTACCCATCCAGGCTGTCACATTGTAAAGTTTGCAGATGATACAGCGGTGGTGGGATGCATCACAAACAATGATGAGTCCAGCTACAGGCAGGAGGTGGAACACCTGGAGAGCTGGTGCAGAGAGAATAACCTTCACATCAATGTGAAGAAGACAAAGGAGATGATTGTGGACTTCAGAAGGAACAAAAACACCTACACCCCCCTGAACATAAGAGGATCTGCGGTGGAAGTGGTCTCCAGCTACAAGTACTTGGGTGTACACATGAATGACAACCTCAGCTGGAGCAACAACACCACCAGCCTGATCAAGAAAGCTCATCAGAGACTCTACTTCCTCAGACGGCTGAGGCGAGCTGGTCTGGGAAGCTCAGTCCTCACCTCCTTCTACAGGTGTGCAGTGGAGAGCATCCTGTGCTC
>NC_056509.1:35522794-35543380 GCF_014905685.2 Nematolebias whitei
TACTATATATATTTTAGGACAGCAGCAATCCACCTTGCTTTTTTTCTGTACTTGGACTAAACAGCCCAGCAAATTGCTCAAAA
Organism: Nematolebias whitei; assembly: GCF_014905685.2. Classification (NCBI taxonomy): domain Eukaryota; kingdom Metazoa; phylum Chordata; class Actinopteri; order Cyprinodontiformes; family Rivulidae; genus Nematolebias; species Nematolebias whitei. The sequence goes on from NC_056509.1 coordinate 35,522,878, forward strand.
TTAAACCATTGCTTCAATTTTTGGTCATTAAAAGATCCATCTACAACAGGTAAGATATTCACTGTTTACAACCTTTGCACCAAACCCCTATTAAAATAATCGATGCTATTGATTTAAGCCAGTAGAAAAAGATATTACATGGAATACATCCAGACTTGAAAACAGAAACCCAGCTCTTAGTCAAGAAGTCGACTTAGTTTTGTAAAATGTTTGTGATCAACTTTCTCAAGGACCATTTCAAAAGTTGTTACAGATATTAAATATTCATGTCCTTTACATAGAACTCCACTTCAAACAATATGAACTCTTTAACATTTCTTCTTTTCTTTAGTTCAATTTATTTTAACGATACTCTTTATTTTTGCCAGACAGAAAAGAATAATAGAGGAATAATATGCACGTGAAACATGAAAAAAGTTCTTTTGATTAACTTTTATAACTACTTTCTGTCCAAAACATGCCCTAAAATACAGCCATGTCTATTCTGCCTGTTGGAATACTAGGAAATCAATTTTTTTTATGTTTTGAAACACCACTTGCTTACGTGCAGAAACACGAGATGATCTATGTTTGTTATTAAAAACACTCTAGTCATTAAGACAGAAATATGCATAATAAAACTAAAGTCTATAACAATACCAAGCCAAGAATATCCGTGTCGTCTCCTCTCATTAGACTAATAACGAACAGATCTCAGAAACGCCGTCACGGCTGTGTATGTTGTGACTGCTGGGCTGACTGACGAGTTCATTGGCCTAGACGTAAAACTTCAAGTTCGGGCGCGCTGCCCAGAATGTGCCACGACCCCCATCCCCCTCCACAGCGCTGTGTACCGTCTGCCACGATAACAAGAGCGCAAACTGAGCCGCATTCCACTACAGCATGGAGGTAAAGACAAACACGGAGTACAAACACAAGGAACGCAACAATACACATCTGTCTGTGCAAAAAGACATAAAAGGCATGTTCGTGCACAGCCTCCCTCACAGAGCTGAGGATGAAAAGCTCTGTTGTATTCTGCGATAACTGGAAATGAAGTGTTCTGTGAGTCCGACCATCACCTACTGTATGTCGAAATAACACGGACACAGTTCTGATTGCTTTAATTGTGTCTTATCACAAAATCAGATGTCTGAGAGACTAAATGTACTTGAGGGCTTGGTGCTCTAACCTATGCTTTGTTTGAGCATTACCTTTTTTTAATTAATATCACACATGTGTTCAAAGTGCTGGAAAGGTTTAAAGTCGATCGGCTCACCTGTGCCCGCTCCACAGCCCTCTCTGCTGTGTTTACGTCCACCACATCGTCTTTGAGAGCAGCCAGCCTGGCCTCCAGACCCTCCAGCACATTCTGAGCCGCACGAGTGGCTTCGAGACGAGCTACAGCTGGAAGGAACGTAGTGTGGCGTATAGAAGGAAGAAAATAAACACTTTACAACATTTGAATAAGGAATAATGTTATCCGTCAGAAGCAAACAATAAGCTACATGGGATTTTCCAATTTTATGTGTGGTGATTTATTTATTTTTTTTTACTTTGTATGAGAGTGTAAAGTATTAAACAGCTTTACCCCCCACACCCTCCATCTACATGAGAACACTATCTTTCCAAAACAGTATTTTTCCTTGTGAACGTGGCACCATTTCTAGAAATTAATAAAACAATCCAAATATGCTGCTGTACTTTTGCCATGTCCGTGTGTGGTACTGTGATGCTGCCACAAAAATACACACGAAACGGGAATGATCTAAATTATAATCACAGGAAGAAAAAGGTGAGAGCAAAACACGTAACCTACTTTGTGGACTGACGAGGATTCGCAAAAAACTTTTGTGAACTGGGCGATGTTTCAGTTTATAATATCCTCCAAAATTTGGAAAATTTCAGGCAGAATATCCAGAGGAACAGCTGGACAAATTATACCTTTACTGTTTAGTATAATTCACTGTTTGTTAAAACTACTCTCATATCCCACATTTTTTGAAAGGTGTACTTGTTGTATACTGTATTTTTTTTTAGGGATGCACAATATTGGATTTTTGGCCGATATCCGATATGCCGATATGTTAAAACTTGTTTGGCCGATAACCGATACCGATATTTTGTATAAACTTTCCTTTGTCAGAACATAGCCCTCTTATTTAGGCTAATTTGCTACAAAAATTGTGCAACAGCTGTAAGAGCTGGTGACATATATTCAGTAACAGCCATATGATATGCATATCACATGAACTTATATTAAATGAAAAGTGTTAAATATTATTTATTAGCATTAGTCACCTGTGATGCTGTCTCACTTGTGGAGGCTTGGTCCAGGTTTATAGCTGCAGTGTGGGATCCTCTGCACTCTTGTGCATGAAGGACAGGCTTTTTAAGTTCAAAGTTTTTGTCTATCCATTGTGCCATAAGACTAATCATGCTAACGGGGCTAACACGACGTCCAAATGTCTGTGGTAAAACTCACCCAAGTGCTATCAGTTATTAGCTTCTCAATGACGTATGAAACAATGGCTTGTAACTCTGGTAAAGTTACGACGGAAAAATATCTCCGATTGGGAACGATGTAGTGAGGCTCAACGTAGTCCAAAAATCTTCGGAATCCGACATCCTCAACAAACAAAAAAAACTTCCACATCGCTGACATTTTGAATTTTCCTCTCTACCCTGCTGCTGCTGTTGTTTTGGTGCATTGTTTTTGTACCATTAGTGCTTGGCGTACTCTTAGTCTTGTGTATTCTTAGTTTAGTGAATGTATAATATTATTAGTTCATGACTTGGATCCTACTAACGTTTTTTCTTTACAATTTGTGTTTTTGTTGGATGCAACTGAGACACTGCATACATAGTTTTGTCCCAAATCATGTACTATGTGTGGTGTGTATGACAAATAAAGCTCTCGGACTCTGATGAGATCAGGTAGGCGCGCGTGACGTCATCACGTTGTGCTGGCGCTGCAGACATCCTTGTCACTGGGTTGTCATACAAAAACAGTGTCTTTTACACTGCCTGGCCAGTTTCCACCTGGATTTAACTAAGTAAATAGGTACGAGCCTCTTACTGGATAATTACTGCATGGGCGATTATCTTTCAGCTGGCAACAAGTTATTTAACCCCAACTGGTGCAATGAGTTGCTTCTCATTTCTTAAACAACCCTGTTGAAAGACATTGTGTGGTCGTGGAAAAGATGTCAGTCTGTTTGAGAAGGGTCAAATCATTGGCATGCATCAAGCAGAGAAAACATAGAAGGAGATTGAATAAACTGCTAAAGTTGGGTTAAGAACGGGACCCATCGTCTTCGAGGAAGAAATCTGGCCGGAAAAATATCATGAATGATCGTGATCGGCGATCATTTAAATGTTTGGTGAAATCATATAGAAGAAAAACAACAGTAGCACTCAGGGCTGTGTTTAATAGTGAAAGTAAGAACATTTCCACACGCACAATGTGAAGAGAACTCAAGGGATTGGGACTGAACAGCTGTGTAGCCTTAAGAAAACCACTAACCAGTGAGGCTAACTGGAAAAAAAGGCTTGAGTTTGCTAGGGAGCATAAAGATTGGACTCTGGAGCAATGGAAGAAGTTCATGTGGTCTGATGAGTCCAGATTTACTCTGTTCCAGAGCGATGGGTGCATCAGGGTAAGAGAGACAAGCGAAGTAATTCACCCATCATGTCATAGTGTCTAGTCATCAATGCAAGATCTTGGTGAAAAATTAATGCAACACTGGATGGAAATAGATCTTGTGACATTGCAGAAGTTTATTGAAACAATGTCACAGAGAATGCATGATGTAATCAAAGCTAAAGGCGATCCAACGAAATATTGGTGTGTGACCTTTTATTTTTTTGGTGGCGACTTTTTTTTTTTGGGCCAGGCAGTGTATATCGGTGAGTTATTTTGATGGAATGGCCGATGTCCGATATTTAACTTTAACGCTAAGATTGTCTGGTACTGATATCATGCCGATAATATCATGCATCCTTTTTTTTATTTTTTTTTTGTATTATTGCAATTCAATAAAGTGAAAAAAGTATTTTTAGGTTTAGATTATTTGTTGCAATTATAAAGGTTTTTTGTTCTATTAAAGGAAATTTTATTGTTCAGCCTTATATGCTCATAGACGTAATAAATTGACTGTTTCGATGTAGTCGACACGCTGGCATCTGCAGCACAAATCCAAGCAGGTAATTTGCCATTATTGTTACTTCTGTCACGTACAGCATCATAAATGAGGCAGAAAGCGAGACCGACACCATTGTTTACAAAAAGTTACATTTAAGCTGGATGGATAGCTGGAATCTTTTTTAGAAAAATACAGCTTGGGGACTGCTAAAACGCTGTTTCCGTGTAGAAATAAAGCTCGAGAGAAATTCCCAAACATGGTTTAAGTGGTATTTTTATTTTAAACGCTTGACTTTCAAAAAAAATCACAGCTACAGTGCCACGAACACCTGAAATTTTTACAGACGTTACGCAGATTATAGTTGTTAAACTAATTTTTACTTAGTAGAGCTTCCTGCTCTTTTTCGTGACGGTCTCTCTTTTGCCTCTAAAAGTAAATTAAATATGAGGTGGAAAGGCCCCAGTAAAAAAAAAAAAAAAAAAAAAACAACTCAAGAAGAAGCAAAATTGTTTTCCTTGAGTGTCATCCAAATCCTCAAGAGTCATAAAGCCTGAGAAGCACAGAAACACATGCAAGCACACACAGTTGTGTTGAGTGTGATACTCGAGTCTTCCTTTACAGACTCGTTTTTGGCAAAAAAGCAGCGCACATAAATTCCTGAGGTAAAACGGTGACTAATTTTCAGAACTGCTCCACATCCAAGTCACGTCCTCAGGTAGATGTGAGCTGACAGAAGTATGACCTGAAGCAAAAATCGCTCACGTACACTCGCAAACCTGTGAGCTTGTGGAGGCCATAAAAGGGCATCAACTATTACTGGCAAAAGTTTCATATAAAAGCTGATGTCAAATTTACATAAATCTGAGGACATTAGACCAAAAACAAGGAGAAAGAAAAGGTCCAGAATATCAGTTCCACTGAAAGGCACTTTGGTGTTGTTAATCATCTTCCTGGAATTAATTTCTCCTGCCACTGACTTAGATGATTTGAATAAAACAGCTTAAATTACCTTCTTTGACTTCCTGTTCCCTCCTCTGCAGCTGCTGCAGAGTGGAGGCGTGATGTGCAGAAACCACCACCAGGTGGTCTTTCAGGGAGGGCACGGCTCCCAGCGTCCCTGCCTCTGCAGACAGCTGCTCCAGTCGTGGAGTTAGGGCCATGACCTGAGCGAGCCGCGACTGCAGAACACAAGACCGAGGAGAAAGTTCACTAATGGGTTTGTCATCAGGGGGTCATCATGGAACTCTGCGCTTCTGATTACACCTAACAGCAGGGAAATTAATAATTCAAGTCCAATTAAGCACAAAAACTAAAACGTTCAGACACAAAGGGGCACTTTTTCTACTTAAAATAATGGAATTCATTTGCTTCAAAACAAAAATGAAAACCTCATTAATTTAATTAGGGTTTTTAATGCAAAACATTGCTATTTTTATTACTTTTTAAAGGCTGCACCATTAAGCAACTCGCATTACACACGCATGTTTTAAAGCATTTTGAAGGCATGTGTTTTTGCAAGATAAAGTTCTTTTGTTCTTGCCAAATATTTTTGAATAAAATTATTTTCTATCAAAAAGTTAAATTACACTTTTGCATGAAACTGTTTGGGGGGTTTTGTCGCTGTTTTCTCAGTTGAACATCTGTTTTACTTTGCATATGCATGAGCGTGGAGCATAGATAGACTGTGTACAAGCTGCTGGTGGTGAGGCTTCAGCGTGTCCACTGGAATTCTCCCTGACAACACTCGGCAGACATTTGCGCAGTAACAAGGAGGTTGTTCGAATGAGAAAACGGCAACAAACTAAACGGTCATGTAAAAGTTCTGGCTAATGCAGCCTTCTTTCACATCAGTTTGTTGTTTTAGAAAACATGTGTCATAAGCCTAAACATTAAAAATAAAAACAAGCACCAGTTGGCTGAATGAAGATATTTGCCTCTTTTTCCAAACCCTGTGCACTCACTGATGTCACAGCTGATACGGTGATAGCTATTAGTTAAAACATCTCTTCAAAGTTGACTAAACTATTCCTTTAAGAAAGATTTAACTGCCTTGAGAACCGAGTCACTAAACCTCACCTGACATTCTGCGCTCACTTTTCTGCGCTCGACCTCGTTGGACATTTCAACAGATGAAGTCGTCTCCAGCCACCGGTCCTGCTTCTCCAAGATCTGATTCATGTCTGCGAGTTCTACAGAAAGTGCTCTGACCCGGGTCTCGGTGTGGACCCGATCACGGGTGGCCTGGAGCTCCCGTGTGCAGACGTCCCACTCAGTCTGAATCAGGTCCATGTTAGTCCTCACTGAGTCCACGTTCACTGCCTCTGCAGGAAGACACACAGGAACACCAGCTCACATCAGAAAAACTTAAAAACTGCTTTTAAGCAGAACTTGTCATCAGCAGTGTGAATGCTTATTATTAAGAATATATTTATTAATGCTTAATAAATGCTTAATAAGCATTCATTTGTGATCCTCTTTAGATTTATTATTCTTCCGACTTCCAGTTTAACTATTCTGTACATTTTCAGCATTTTTCTCGTTTCACAATTTTTGTGCTTTTCCATCAAAACATTCAGCTCGTTCAGAAGGGTGCTATGACTTTTGGTATTGATACAACTTTAGCTTTTTGAAATATTTAGCCTTTTCTGACATTTTTTTTCTCGTAGAAAATAAATTGAGCTCAATTTACATCCTTCATATCTTGAGATCTGTTTACAACCTTTTACTGCTCCTTTCACATTTTGTTCTGGCTCAGCTTCTTTCAGCTTCCTTGAGCAAATTTAAACTTTTTTCCAGCTACTTTTCAGCTAATTCCAGCTGTTTTCTCAGCCGTTTTGTGCTCCTTTGAGATTCTTTCTGCTAACTACAACATTTTCCTTACAATAATTTTACCTTCTTCTGCTCATTTCATCTTTTTATGCAAGTTTCAGCTTTTTCTGCTATTTCAGCTACTATTTAGCTGTTTTATGCTAATTTTAGCATTTTCAGCTAACTCCACTTTTCCCCCCCCACTCATTTCAACTTTTGTCTGCTTAATTCAGCAAAAAAATGTGCTCTCTCCACTTCCATCTGCCAATTTAAGCTTATTCTGCTTCTTTAGCTACTTTTCAGTGTTTTGTTTTGTGCTCATTTCTGCTTTGTTCAGCCTAATTGGGCACAATTGTGCTCTCTCCACTTCCTTCTTGTAATTTAAGCTTCTTTCTGCTGTTTCAGCTACTTTTCAGTTATTCCTTGCTCAGTTCAGCTTTTTTTTTTGGCGTAAGTTACTCATTTTTGTGCTCATTCCTGCTTATTTTAACCAAGTTCAGCAAATATGTGTTCTTTCTGCTTTCTTTTGCTAACTTAAGCTTGTTCTTCCATTTCAGCTACATTTCAGCATGTTTTTAGCTAAGTTCAGCTGTTTTTCAGCAAGTTCTTCAGCAATAAGCATTCACACTGCATTTTCGCAGGAAATGCAATTTCTCTAGTTAGTACCGGTATTTACTTTCCGCATCTATTTAATATTAAATAAATATGTAAAAAGTATTTTTTTATATATATACATAAAGACACGTCACAGCTACGGGTAAGTTGTAAAACATGTCATGAACACAGTTTTAGAGGGAAAATTATTAAATAAATTAGCTGCTTGGTAAGAAGAACCAGTTTAGCAAAACTTAGATGATTTTGTGCGTTTGGTTTGAAGTTTATGAGGAAAATTTGCTCTTCATACCTCTCTCGAGCTGGTCCATCAGGCTCCGGCCCTCCTGAATCACCTGGCTAACTGGGCTTTCCTTGGCTTTGAGGTCCAACTCCAGGTCCTAAAGTTAAGCATAAATAAGCATTTATTACATATATTAGATTTGACACTGTAGCTTGGTGGTCAGTGCTGTGGTCTTGTAAGCCTGACACAATCTGCAGCTTCACCTTTAGCTTCTCCTGCAGGTCTGGGGTGTCAGGTGTAGTTTCAGGAGGTGCAGAAGCCAGCGTCAGAGCAGATGTCTTCCATGTTTTCATCCAGTTGAACAAGTCAGAAACCTTGTTTTCAAACCTGCAGAACACAGTCCGTGATTTAGTGTTTGCAAGCCGGTTGTTCTTACACCCATTTTGTTAATTGAGATGAAGAGTCACATTTCTTACAGTCTTCTGGTTTCTGCATCTGTCTCCACCATTCGTTTCTTACAGGGAGCAGGTTCGGCCAGCTCCTGTTCAACTAAGGAAGTGGTCGGTGCGACCGTATCCACGATGGATTGTTCTCCTACTTGAGGCATCCCAGCGTTCGTAGCAGCCTCCATTAACTGAGAGTTCGCGCATGAAGGAGAATGAAAACAAAACGCACATAGTTAATAAGTTGCCAAGCAAAGAAAACATTATAATGCTTCTTATTTACAAGTTTGCTGAACGGCATTAAAATGACGAACAACTGTTGAAATTTTATTTTCGACGCTTGTATGAAACTACAAACAAAACACTGAGCACTCGGAGAATAAGGAACTGCACGACGCCCACCTGTGACGAGCAGTCCTCCAGCTTCTGAACCAGAGCGTCCCATCTGTGAGTCAGCTCCTCTGTGTCGGCCTCGATCTTCGCTCCCGCCTCACAACTTTGCAGCAGCTGCATCACATCCTGTCCCGCATCAGACAGCTTGTCCAGAATCCGTCTCTTCTTCTCCATGTCCTCGTTCAAAATCTAAATAAGACAAAGGTAAACATGCAACTAGAAAATATAAAATAAAAAAAATACAGAAACTAAGAGGAATCAGTCGTCTACTTACAGCCAGTCTTCGAACATTTGAATCAAACTCAGAGGAGTATTTAAAGTCGCTCGTCTGAACTTCATTTAAGGCCTCCTCTTTTTCATCCAACCACGCTCTGAACAAACTCTGCAGGAAAACACTTTTTTTATTTTTTATTGTATAACAAAAGCACTAGACAAACAACTTTTAGGCTTTATGTTATCCAAACTATTATTATTAACCTAAGCATCATGCAGGTTTTTGAGCTGTGGGAGGAAACCCGGAAAAAATCCACTCAAACATGAGGAGAACATGTAAACTTCACGCAGAAAGACCCCAGGTTCAACTCGGGGATTGAACCCAGGACCTTCTTGCTGTGAGGTAACGGTGCTAACCACTAATCCACAGTACTACAACTACTTTCAAAAACAGGTGTGTTTGAAAACAAAAAACAGACTTGGTTTTCGTGAGAAGTGGAGAAAAAAGTTTTAAAAAAAAAACTTGTTTAATCTCTGCAACATTTTTGTGAATCAATATAATTTAGCTCAGTCTTCCACTGTAGATGCATTATAACAAAATATATCGCCAATCAAGAGTTTTGTAGATGATGTGACCATGGATTATGAGGTGGAACATCTCACCTGGTCTGATAAAAGCTGCTGCCAAACCAGAAACACCTCCTGCAGCTTTTGCCACCGTTCTTCTGTCCAGCGACACACTGCTGCCCAGCGTTCACCCAGAGACTGAATGCAGACAAAAATTAATACATTTCAATAGAGAGCATATTATAACTTGTATCAAGTAAAACTAGATACAAAGAAATTCTTCATTTCTCAACAAAAGTTCTGGATTTAACTTGAAATGCAGACATCAGACCTGCAGTTGTTCCTCCAGGGCAACGGTGGTGCTGTCGCCACTGTTCTCATCCACCACCACCACCATGTGAGTCAGAGAGTTCACCTTCACCTGCTCCGCCTCCAGGTCGTTCTGGAGTTCCTGTGCAGGAGTACACATAGTGAACTCCACATATCACCCTTTAAATGAGCTGCTAGAAGAGTTATTTAGGTTTAGGGCGACCGTACGAAGATGGACGAGGACTCATTAAAGAGGTGAAGGTGATCACAGGACTGGTAGATTTTAGAGCAAAACATGAACAGTTACCTGAATAGGTACACACTTTTCTATACAATTCAATTCAATTTCACTTTATTTCTGGACAAATGTGAATGACAAGCAAGTGCAATCTTTCTACACCTTTCATATGCATTTTTTTCATCTGTGTTCAACGGGAGGAAAAAATAAATAAACTCAATTTACTTTGTGTTGTTCTACATGTTCCTTGTAGGTGTTGAGGTCTTCAGCTGCTGGTTGTGTTTCGATCCTTTTGATCCGCTCCTCCGTCAGTGTCAGCCAATCAGAAAGCTGCTGTAACTGCTGCTGCTGAAGATCCATCAGAACTTCATGGAGCCTGGAAAACGAGGGGGGATAAAAGCAAGAGCACAGATGGTACAAAGGTAGAAAGAAGTCATAATTTATTCACCTTTTAACTGGACTGTTTCCATTAAATTAAACGGAAAATTCTGCATTTGTTCTAGTTTAAACCTCACTGCTCCTCAAATCCAAATAACGTAAAACAGGTTAAACTAGAGAAATTGCATTCCCTGCGAAAAAGAAGTGTGAATGCTTATTGCTGAAGAACTTGCTAAAAAACTGCTGAAATGTAGTTGAAATGTAAAAACATGCCTAAGATAGCAGAAGAAAGCAGAAAGACCACATATTTTATGAAATAGGTTTAAATAAGCAGAAATGAGCACACAAATTAGGAAATTACCTAAAAAAGATGAAATTAGCAAAAAAAAAAAAAAAATGGCTGAAAAGTAGCTGAAAAAGCATAAACTACCAGAAGGAAGTAGACAGAGATGAAAAGAGCTCCAAAAATAGGGAATTAGACAAAAAAGTAAAATTTTACACAAAAAACAGCTAAAAAGTAGCCGAAATGGCTGAAAAAGCTGAAACTAGCAGAAATAATTTCATTAGGCTGAAAATAGCAAAAATTACCACAAAAAAAATTGAATTTATCTGAAAACAGCCGCAATTAGTTAAAAATGCTAAAAAGGTAGCTGAATATGTAGAACATGCTTAAATTAGCAGAAGAAAGCAGAAAGAACACGTTTGCCCAGTTAGGCTGAAAGAAACAGAAATGAGCACAAAGAAGTGGAAATTACCTGAAAAAAGTAAAAAAAATAGCAATAAACAAAAAAAAAAACAGCTGAAAAGAAGCTAAAAAAGCAGCAAGTAGTTGAAATTACCAGAATTCATTCAATCTTTATTTAGACAGGTAAATCCCATGGAGAAAGGAGGGGGAGAGAGCACGTTTTTGCTGAATTAGGCTGAAGAAAAGTTTAAAGGAGTGCAAAAAATGTGGAATTAGCCAAAAAAGCTAAAATTAGCATAAAACAGCTAAATAGTACCAGTAGTTGAAATAGCAGCAAAAGTTGAAGCCTGCATAAATAAGCTGAAATGAGCATAATAAGCTGAAATGAGCATAATAAGCTGAAATAAGCAGAAAGTTAGAAGAAGCACAAAAATGTAGTTAGCAGAATAAAGCTGAAAGGAGCAGCTGAAATTAGCTGAAAGTAGCTAAAAAACAAAAATTTAAACATGCACAAGGAAGCTGAAAGAAGCTGAACCAGAACAAAATGTGAAAGGAGCAGTACAAGGTTGTAAACAGATCTAAAGAATTGAAGGATGTCAAACGAGCTTAACTCATTTTCTATGAGGAAAAAAAGTGGCAGAAAAGGCTAAACATTTCAAAAAGCCAATGTTGCACTAAGATCAAGTCAAAGCACCTTCTCCTGAACAAGCTGAACGTTTTGATTTATGATTTGTTGAAATAGCACAAAAATTGTGGAACGAGAAAGATGCGGAAAAATGTACGGAAGATAAATGGATCACAATAGTGTGAATGCTTGATGAGCATTCAATTACAAATCACCAAATTACATTAATCGTTTGCAAAGACAATACTGGTACAACGCGAGTGTTTCTACCTGGCCTGGCGGTCCATGCTGGCCACTCTGAGGGACTCCCAGCGAGAGTTGAGGAGTGTCATCTGCTCCCGAATTTCATCCTCTTCTTCTTTTGTGAGGTTGCCCTGGGCGATCAGGTGGTTGCCTGCCTGCAGCACATTACCCACACTGCTCTGATGAGCTGTCAGCTCCATCATGAAGGCCTTCAAAAGAAGACAAACACAAGGTTCCAGCAAGTTTACAGGAAATCACTGATTTGTGTGCTGAGGGGAACAAATGTTCCCGCACAAAGAAAAAAGCAAAGACCAGTGGAGTAAAAAAATAAACACAAAACACACACGGTGTATAATCTAGCTTTACAAACATGGGCCTCTTCATCCAGTTGGCTGAAACACAACTTCATAATAAAGTGTTTATAATCTGAGGTGCCATTCTTGCAAATGATAGTCTCATATAACCATTTGGATAGTTTCTTTCTTTTTGTCCAGATCTTTTAATTTTCAGCGCTTCTAAACGACCACAAAGAGCAGTGGATGTCACCTCTGCACCATAAATGTGCATGTGTTGCTGTAGCAACAGTCCGCACGCACAAACTGAGTGGTGAGCTGGCAAACAGACCGAATGGGAAACGGAAAAGGAAGGAAAGCTACGTTAAGAAGAACTACTGAGAGTTTGCTTGTATTTCCTTGTAGCAAAAAGAAACTCCACCTGGAGCATGTTGTCAGCTTGTGTGAGCACGCTGCGTGAGCAAGCGTTCTGACAGCGACTGGAAGTACTCTTGCTTTTGCAGGTTAAAGGGCACTGCATGGTCAAAAACAAACCAACTTTTCCACACTAAAAAGCTTTTAGAAGAGACTTTGGAGCTTATTGCTCCAAAGTCTCTCAACCAGGTTTCTGCTTTGACCTGGATTCCAGTCATTCAGCTTCAAAAATATTCACATTTCAGCCAAGGGAATCCATCCAAAGCCCTTTTACACACATGCACAGACACAAACTGTGCTAATACGCCCCCATATCAAGCAAACAAGTATGCTCCAGGCCGGGGCACTTTGTAATGCTGAGCGCCACAGATCTTAGTAGAATTCCTGGCATTCCCAACATGTACAGAGCATGCACTGCTAGTTGTGGGAGGCCTCGCTTTCTCTGCCGGATGCTGCTGTACGTCCCGATGAAGGGTGACAGGTATGACAGCCAGTGTGAGTCAAACAACATGTGTGTCATATTTCTCAGGTTATCCTAAATCTTTAAAAACAAATTGTAATTTAACACAACTTTATTCAAAATGTAGGTTAAAGATATTGGAATATCAGGGATTTTCAGTCTATTAATCAGACTTGAAAAAGTAAAAAGTCAAATAAAACTTTTTAGATGCATTTCTAATGCTGATTTTAGCCGACCTGTTTGTTTCTTCCTACCTCATGTGTGTGGAACTGCTCTTTAACCTCTTCCACATCGTCTGACACCTCCTCTTGCATTTGTAGTGCATCCTCAGCTGACAACAGCCAAGTCAAAACCTCCTCCAGTGTCGTTTGGTAGCCGTCGAGATCTACTTCCAGTAAGCCTTCCTCCATCTCCCCTTCCGTTTCTGTTAGGGTGCTGGGGGTCTCGGGTCGTGGGCTGCTGCCTGCCTCGTCCGTCTGCACATTCTGAGAGAAAAAACAGACACGATGATATAACTTAAACTATACGTACACGTATTTATATCCAAAGTACCCTGCACTGTATCGTTACGGGATGAAGTCGAAAAAAATAACTTCTTAATTTGAACCTTTCATGACCTTAAAGGTGCTCAATGTAAAAGTCATAAAGGCAAGTCAACAAAAAAAAAAAGAAACAAAATCCACAAGTTGTTTTTTTTTTCCCCCTCATAGCGATGGTTAATGTGTCAAATGCAAAAAAAAGGCACCTATTTCCAACTACCACAAATGTCTGTTTACCTATGAAAACAGTTGAATGGACTAAAAACAGGTTAACGATAGCGACGGCCATAAAAAAAAAAACGTTTGGGATGGAAAAATGCAGCAATTTTGAATTAGTGGTACAGATTTTTGTTTAGTTTGCTGAATAAAGTATGCAGACAAAACTTATTTGTTTACATTGAGTGCGTACCAGCGTTTCCGAACTACTGTATTTTTCAGACTATAAGGCGCACTTAAAATCCTTTAATTTTCTCAAAATTCGACAGTTCGCCTTATAATCCAGTGCGCCTTATGTATTAATTCTGGTTGTGCTTACTGACCTCGAACCGATTTTATGTGGTACAACTGAACAATGTTAAGAGTTATTGTGAATGAGTTGAATAAAGTTTGACTAATCTGACTGTTTTGTTTCGCTTAATGCACCTTATAGTCCGGAAAATACGGTACATATCAATATATCTGGGGGAAATTACTTGAGTAAATTATTTTAAACTGCACCATTTCATATAACGCTGAATAACCTTTTTTTTTTTATGTTTGATGTCATAGATTGAAATAAGCACATTTAATTAAATAAAAAAACAAGTCATTGTAAAGTTCTCTGAACAACGGTGCTTATTGAATATGACAATGCCTAAACCTCCCGTTTGTTTTTCTTAATTACATCTGTGCACACCAGCTGACGGGTTTTAAAATGGACACAGACATCTACGGAGGTCTGTGCAGTTCTACATCAGGCTGAGTGACATGTCCTATTCAGAAAACATAAAAGAAACAAACCACAGGCTTTTTAGGATGCTGTAATGTATGACACACTGAGCAGGCCATTCCTAAATTTATGAATAAGGAGAAACAAAAACAAGCAGGATAAAAGCAAGTGTACTGCCAAGAGTCTAAAAGAAATAAGATCAGAAGTAAAGGCGTTATTTAAGGGAAGCTGAAAAGCCTCTGTATTTGCCTTTGTTAGGTTAGTTTGAGATTAAACTAACTAAAAATGAGTTTGTTTCGGTTTATAAATGTCTTTAGACACACTAGAATGAAAACTGCTTCATTCCAAATAATCCTTTTCTTAAATTCTATCATATTTTGATGCAGTTGTATTGGTTCCTAACAGCACAGAAAGTATTCAACGTTTCCATCTTTGTAGAAAAAAAAACCTCGACGGAACTCGGCTAATCTGTCTGGAACTGAACGGGATAAATCCACAGCAGCGGCAGCCAAGTCAAACATGACCAAAAAAAAAAAAAAATGCTTCTGTGTGTAGAGAACCAGTACAGTAACAAGTTAAATGGGCCTTTGTTTCCAGGGCTGAAATTACACAGTGGTAAGTTAAGCTCAGCAAAGGTCAGCAGCTGGAAATATTCAGACCTTTGGGCTATTTTGGAATAACTCGCTGTAGCATACACTGCCATAAGAGAGCAATAACGAGAAAGCTGAGACAATATAGGTCAAAACTAAACTTAAAATAGGGAAATTAACACTAAACACTGCCATCAAAACAAAGAAGTCTTTCTTGCTCCTTCTTTTGGTTACCAGCATCACTTCCTATGGGGAGGAAAATGTTCCAGGAAAGTAAACTCTTTTTTTTTTTTGTTGGACAAACCAGAACTTAAAAAGACTTTTCCAGCATCCATCCCAGGCTGTGTGAAATATGTACCCATGGGCAATAAAAACTTAAGAGGTGGTTTTGGAGTTCTCTCCCCCTCACTTCTGACTACAAGCCTCTAAAATAAGCAACCCTGTAGAACCAGTCAAACAGCTGGCAGAGAAGAGCTTAAAAGCAAGCATGAATTATCAGAGCCACATTAATGTGGTTATATTTAATTGCATCCCTTTTGCTTTACTTGTTAAATATTTGGAGTCATGAGCAACAACTTAAAGCAAAGTTGCACCGTTCAGTCATAAACTAAAGCTCAGTACTTCCCTGTCAACTCTCTGCAAACGCCCCGATTCTCACCAGTTTATCCCCACTACCCATTTACAGCTCGATGTTTCCAGTCTGCAGCGTGGTGAAGTCAAAGAGGTGAGTCACAGCTCTGCTCCCATTTTGCCCGTGCCGACTGTGCTTTTCACGAGCAAGTCCGGAGAGAACATGGCAGTGACTCATTCTGTCCAGCAACTCGCAACATACAATAACGCTGATGCTTTTAAACCAAGTGGAATCAGAACGTAAGCAGAGCAGCAAACGGTGAAGCAGATTAGAGTCCGTTTTGCGCAGCTGTTCATTCATCTTTGTGCTGAGACAGGAAAACAGCTAAAGGTGTCAAACTTGGTTACAAAATGGGTCCAAAACTCAAAACTTGGTTTAAACCAGGGGGCACAGTTTCAGACTCGGACACCTGACATCTTTTCTTGGTTGCAGTTTCCTCGGCAAGAGTTTGATCAGTCTCATTTCACCTTTTCCGTTGCTCTTTCCACATACAAATCAAAGATTACTGAAAAAGTCAAACATTTCTGTTGGCATCAAAGTGGGCCAACTGTCACGAGAAGTCTATAATAACTAAAGTCTGCTCGGTTTGTAAGCAAAATAAGAAGAGATAAAAGTATTTCAAATTTAAAATATCACCTTGGGAACCAGAAAATATGTTAATAAGGGCCAAATTTGGCCCTAGGGCCTTGAATTTGACACGTGTGAAAGTAAACAGCATTTTCATGGATCTGTATAAAAGACATCTTAATAAATGCAATCAGGACACGTTTGACTAAGGTCTTCAGATCCATCTGGCAACACAAAAATGTGGAAAATAGCAGTTTCAGCCAGAATGTTTGGACATTAATAAGCTTGGATATATCAGTTTGACGTTTGCCTTTATCTCTGGTATAAAAAATATTTATTTAAATGTCCTTATGTGAATAATCTCTACTACAGAAAGACACCAACACACCCCAACAAGATCTGACGCAACACATTTGCTGCAGCTGATGTTCTTTGTACGTTATCTGTATTTTAGAAGTTGTGTTTTTGTTTACAACACTTTGTGTGCATTTGTGTGGAAAGTTTTCAAATAAATTCATAATATAAGTGTTAAAGAAGCTGCCTTGGTTCTGGACCTGCCTGCAAAGCTGTGCAGGTCCCAGCTGTGGATTCTTTAGATTTCATCCATAAAAAGAACACCTTGTGCTTGGTGGAAAACAGATGGAGCTCTGGCTTCTGGATGAGAAGTTCAATGATTTCAGAAATGGAACACCGATTCTGCTCCAGCTCAAACAAGAATCTGCATACCTCTTGTGTTTTCTATAAGACAGCCGTTGTATCGTTTGCTTGTTGTTGTAACTTGTCTTACCTTTGAATGCTTTCGGATGTTAACCTTACTTAATAAAATGAACTATTTATGATGGTTTTGAATGTGTAAACGCATTAAAACTCACTTGAGCTAAAATTACATTGAAAACGACTAACTTTAAACTGTACCTCCTGTATTGTATAACACTGGGAAAGAGCTTGAACTGTATATTTTACCTGCATGCTGAGCCCTGGACCTGAGCTTTCAGCCACCACTTTGTGTTTGCGAGGCAGGGTCTCCACTTCTCTGATTGCCTCCATGCTCACGTCTTTCGGCAGCACGGCGAACAGCGAGGTCACGTACATGATGATGGACTTCTTATCTGGCAACTGCACCGCCACGTCTGAGGCGAAGGGAGAGAGTCAGCAGGAGGCAGGTGGAAAGGCCAGGAGACAAATAAAGCGTGACAATCGGGGGTGGGGTGGGGTGGGGGGGTGGATGAAGAGAGAGAAAAGTGAAAATTGCAAAAGACAAATGAAGTGTGGCAGAGTGAGGTTGATGTTAAAGTTGACAGGAGATTAAACAGGAAGGAAGGTGAGAAGGAAGAAGGTTGAAACAGGTTAAACTAATTAAACAAGGCTTTGATATGGGTCAGGAACTGCCCCCCCAACCCCAGACAGTCAGGATATAGACATGACTAAATAACAGAACACAATTTTTTTTTTTACATATTAAGTCTGAAACAACTTCAAGGTGTTTGCTTTGCTGAGTTTATTCAGCTGCTGGTGAGGCTTCCTGACCGCAGACAGTTTTCAGAAGTAGGAATCTTGAATAAAGTGTACGAGGTCTTTTCTACCGTGTGTAACACTATCCAAAAACTTTAAAAGGCAACTGATAAAAAATATAAAAATTAACACCTTCAGGATCCAGGAGCTTCTCGATGCCGAGCTGGTTTTTGGCTAAAGTGAAGGCGTGCTCGAGTCTGTCCACGGGGCTCATGCTGCGCACCTGATCCCACTCAAATGTGTCCGGCCTGAAAGCACGCAGAAAGAAGAAACAGAAGAAAAAAAAAGGATATAAGAAGATCCAAAAACAACAAAATATTTGTATTTGTTCAAGGTACAGTGAATCTTAAAAGTAGAGGGACACAGATTGATTTTTCTAGGCTGCTTATGATGCCTGAATCATGCAAATCTCCGGATTGTAGAAAATAGAAACATTGTTTACCGTATTTTTCGAACCATAAGGCGCACTTAAAATCCTTCAATTTTCTCAAAAATCAACAGTGAGCCTTATAATCAGGTGCGCTTTATTTATTAATTCTGGTTGTGCTTACTGACCTCGAAGCAATTTTATGTGGTTATTATGAATGAGTTGAATAAAGTTTGACTTGTCGGTTTTGTTTCGCTTAATGCACCTTATAATCCGTATATAATATTTAACTTTATGTTTAAATGTAAGTTTAGTTTGTGTACATGTTAAGCGCTGACAGACTTTGCTCAAATTTGTTGTAAGAGTTGCTAAAATAAGCAGAACAGGAGCTAAAAGCTAAATCAGCAAAACCATAACGACTGGATAAAATTATTTAAACTGTTGTCAAAAATCATAGTCAAAAGTTTTAAATTATCAAGACTATAGATGCAATCTGAAAGGAGAATAAGAAAAAAATACAGAGCTAAAAGGCTGAAGTAGATCTTAGAGAGCAATGGTTTCGAATTAAAGTGATTTCAATTTATTTCAAAAGATTTTTTTGTACTTACAGTTAAATGAATAAATAAAAGTTACAAATAATATAAAAACAAGGCAGACTATTCCCAATTGAGCTGAACATTTTGATATAATAAATAGTGAATGGTCCACAACTTAAATAGCAGCTTTTTCCACCCTAAAAGAAACTTGGCCAGATTACATGATTTAATCTTTTGTGCTCTCCAGGTTCGTTTAAGCATTTTACAAAGTTCATACTGTAGTACTTTCATTATGTGATTTTACACATTATATACAGAACTACTCTGATATTCTCACTCATCCAGGGATAAATAGATTGGACCCTCAACCTTCCAATTAGAGGATGACCACCCAATCCACTGGGCCAAGTCGTCCCCATAAATGAGTTGTGATATAGCACTACGGATGCAAAGAATACACAATTATTTATTAACAGGAAAACAATAGAGTGGGAGCTGAATTAGAATTCACACAAATATACTTGGCAGCATGTTAAATATATTGTTCCTGTTTTATTTTTATTTATTTTTTTACACACAGATTTTCACAAGCAGCCAGTAACGTTACACCTTTATACTTCTATTTATTTATACTTCATTTGTAAACCTGAGGCGTCTGATATTAGCCGACCAAACTGATCAAAGCCACAAACTTAACAAGTCGTAAACTTCTTTGAGTTTTGAACACCTTACAGTTGTAAACCAGATTCACTTTGGGTTTTCCTCACTCTGTATAAACTTGTACAGTGAAGACGCTCAGTGCCAGCAGGAGGTAATGAATATCTGATTTGTGAGCACCCGATTTTCCACTCAAGCTGAAAATCTACCAACTCCAGCTACCTGCAGAGCGCATCGCGGCTACAACGGATTAAAGAAATATCACCTTGGACAACACAAAGTGTTCTGATTCAAGCACTGTGAAAATGTATTTACCTAAACATACTTAAATTAATGTTTCAGTAATATGCTTTGCAGAGACAAGACATCCCTCAGATGGTGGGGGGCTTGTGTTGAGGCCATGCGAGTGTGGAATGTGTGTGTTCGGTGATCCACTTAAACCCAAGACCTGGGTCTAAACCAACACCGGCCATTCTCACACCTCACAGACTTGTGTGCGAGTGTTTGGATGTCGCTGCTACGGTCAAAGAATTACATAAAGGGGGGAAACACCCCTGATCTCCCCCCCCCACAACCCTTTTTTTTCTTTCACACACAACAGCACACAGAGAATGAGCAAACAGTGACATGGCAGGCTTAAACAGCTCGAGTCGAGCAGAACACACACTCTGCAGATGCTGACCTGTAAACCCAACTTTTCAAACACTTTGCAACATGTTTTAAATACGATCGAGCACACAAACAAACAAACTTGAAACAAACT
Organism: Nematolebias whitei; assembly: GCF_014905685.2. Lineage (NCBI taxonomy): Eukaryota > Metazoa > Chordata > Actinopteri > Cyprinodontiformes > Rivulidae > Nematolebias > Nematolebias whitei. Next base: position 35,542,996 of record NC_056509.1, read on the forward strand.
TGAATAAAACTGAGTAACAAAGAGATATATGGGATGAAAAATGCATTTAAACAGAGAATTAATTGTTTAACATAAAATATAATGAGAGAAATTGCATTTGCATAGAAGATGCAGTGTGAATGCTTATTGCAGAAGAACTTGATGAGAAACATCTTGATGCATGCTCAATAATCCAGGTAGAAAAATCCAAAAAAGTTCAATCTGGTCCTCTGGACATTAAAAAAAAACAAAAGCAAAACAAAGCAAAAAAAATTCTAGAAACGTTTCATCTCTCATCCAAGAGACTTCCTCAGTCTGAGGTGCTGTTTTCAGCTCAGTCTCTTAAATAGCACCTTCTTAGAGTGAATCAACCAGTTTGCTGCTGACAACCAAAACCAGCTGATCA
>NC_056509.1:35548380-35571881 GCF_014905685.2 Nematolebias whitei
GGATGAATCCCTGCCGACGACAAATCCCTTTTAAGTCTTCACATTCCTCAACCACTTATTAGCACCCAATTATAGCATTAGTATTCCGGTAGCAGAGAGAGTGTTCACATGTGTGCGTTCGTATATGGCAAAGAAGCAGCTGGCATTCCCTACGACTGCAGGTGCAAGAAAGATGATCTACTGTTAGAAGAGTGGCAAAAGGATAGCATGAATTAAAAAAGGACTAGAGTATAAACTGTGAACACGAGCGCATTTGAGCTCACGGAGGGAGGACGTAAACATTAGTGGCTGGGTTTGCTCTTAAAGTCTAAGTAACGTTTAACTCTTTCTGACTAAACATTAAGAGTGTAAAAGACGCAATGTAGTAACTCAACAAAGTGTCCACAATAATATATCCAGAAAAATATTGATTTAGCAAGTATTTTGGTAATGCAAAGACATTTAATATTAATTGTTCAAAAGAAAATTATACATAAAGGTGGTTAAATAATTAGTGAATACGAGGGGCAACACCCATCAGTGTTATGAATTAAACCTTATAGAAAAGCAAAATGATACCCAGAAATGATCAAATCCTAAATTAAAGCATTCCTTGAGGGAATGCTCATCACCTGGGACATTTCAAGCCAGAGTTTTAAAGTCGTCTTGTGATGAGAAATGACGAGTTATAGCAAGTTTTGGTCAAACCTTGAAAATAATCTCAAGGTTCTTTATTGCCATTCGCATCACATGTGGTACATGAGGTGGAACAAAATTGTGTACTCAAGGTCCCAGTTACATCCAACAATGCTAAAATACGAAGTGTAAAAAGAAACCGTAAATAAGGATCTAAGACATAAACTAATATACGCTAAACGAACACAAAACGGTACACTAAAAGATCTAAGATATATGCTAAATGCTAATAGTGCAAAACAATACACCGAACAACAGCAGCACGAACATGAGTTATTGTGGGTGGATGAGTACGAATGAATACAGCAGCATGAATGTTCTAGAATTGCGCCGCTCAAGGTGGCTGCATGTTGGAGCAGCTCTGTTACTTTCATTCTGAGATTTTGCTTTTGGAAACTTTAATTCCTGGTTTTCTGGATGTAAGTCACATTTTTTGGACAATTGTTTCTTCTGGTATCAGATGCTGAGCAGCTGGAAGGATTTTTACTGAAACTTTTTTAGTTTTGGACATTTGTTATGATGCGTAACCATGGCAACAAGGCAGTTTTCTACAACCAACAGCAGCTGATTAACATCTCAAAAGCTCAAATAACATCTCAACTACAGCCCTAAATCTCAAATGAGTTGAAAAGGATGTTCTGTGGACACATTCTCATCTACCTGCCAGCTGTACTCGAGTGCTTGACCACTGAGATCCTGGAACTAGCAGGAAACACGGCTCATGACAGTGGAAGGACAGGATCGTCCCTCAGCACCTACAGTTGTCTGTCCGCAGCGACAAGGAGTTCGGCAGACTGCTGGGAGGAGTGGCCATCACTCTGGGAGGAGTTCTGCCTGGCATTCAGGTGGTTCTAAAGCCTGAGGGGAACCGAGAAGCCAGCCGAGTCTGGGTGGACGTATCGGACAGCATCTGCAGCCAGTTTCTTAGGATCCACGGTGGGATGGACCCATCCATCTAATCCGTCCAATCTTTTGGACATTGTAGTCAAACGTTGAGGGTGACTCAGCTACTACCATATCAAATTTTAGCTCAATTACGTAAGATTAGCTGCGTTATAGTCGTTATTGTGTTTACTAAGGTCACTTAGCTGTACACCATTTTGAATGGGGTTGATTCCAAATCAGTTGCATATGCACATCCAAAGAATATTTTCTGAGAATTTCATTAAAATCCATTTTGCACACACTACAAACAAATGAACGCAGACAAACACATCACTTTTAGCTTTTAGCAGCAGATAACCCGGCAAGAATGCAAGTACACATAACAGACAAAAAAATAAATGTAAATACTTTTCTAAACCAAGGATTGTTCAAATAATTTGGTACAATTATACAGAAAGAGATATGAAATTTTTGTGAATAAGTAGGGAAAAAAATAACCAGGGCACCGGCAATAAATAAACACATTAGAAATATAAAAGCAAACATAACAGCAGAAACGGGTCCATAAGGAGTCGAGCTTCAGCAATCAAACTCACAGCGGTGATGAACAGAACCATTTTTGAAACACTTGAACTAAAAACTTCATCTTAAGAGAAAAGAAAGAAATCCTCTGAGCAAACTGTGAATTTAAAAACAATTAAATGTGGGCATATTTATGCTCCATCTCACCAAGACATTATTAGTGAGACCCTCCAGCAGCTCCAGCAGCTTCCTCCCATCCCTTAGGTCAGAAAACAGATCTTTGATGGCCGTCTTCCCAGTCTGAAGACACAAACAACATGACCCACAGGTTAGTTTTTACAGGGAAATTAACTAAAATGGAAAAGGCAATGTTATAAAACATTGACAGAAGCAATTAGAAGACATAACGAGGTATATAAAATGTCATTAAAAGGATAGGGAGAATGAGAAAGAGTTAAACACTGAACAGAATAAATTATCAATCCTAACAGTCTGATGAGAACAAAAGCCATATTTCATTTAATTATCTGATGGTATTAATATTGCTATGATGAAATCTATAAACAGGACCACACACACAAAGAAATTTGCCTTTAAGCAAGAAAGTGTTTTTGGATTCATCAGTGGATTAAGGAACCCACGAAGAGGAAATTATGTGTTTTGTTTTGTTCCCACACCTGCTACAAAAACAGAATCTAAATATTTCAGCTGTTTATTTTGCCCCCCTGCCAACAGCTAAACTAGCAGTAAAGAACTCGTTAGCAGGGGACAAAAAGTGTTGAGCACAAATATCAATTTTCAGGGCTGAAATGGTCTCCGTATATAATCACTCTTCATCACAGCGTTGAACAAATCCAAGGGTTTTTTTTCTGTTCTTTGAGGAAACGGGTGCAAAAAGAACTGTTTCACATACCTTGGAGAATTGTGCATTTATCCATTTGGTGAAAGTTTTCTTCTGTACTGTGTCATGCTCATCTGTAGGGGAAAAATGAACGGACTTAGTGTCTTTTAAAACAAACAGTAAAAAAAAAAAAAAACACTCAAAGGTTATTACTATGCGTTTGTGTGTGGGACCAACTTGAGTTAAGGTCAAACTCGCTTTCACACACAACCTGGTGAGTAGTTAATGGAACTGGAGGCAGTCACAGCTTAAAAGCATCTAAATCAACACAGCTAAAACATGGGAACAGTACAGGCAGAGATGGACTTCTTGATGCGTCCAAAATGTCAAAAGGTGCAGAGTGTAAACCCAACACACCAACCCTACACGTACAGACATCCCTGCCCATTATTCTGTTCTGCCCAAATCCAACTGTACACATATTTTACATTCTCTTCCCACTTGACTCCCTCTCACACACAGCTCCTCCTTTATACTCCCAACATGGCTCTGCAATAAGGCCTCATTGTGTTTCAGGCACAAGGTCAGCTGCTTTGATGTGCCTGAACGATGGCCGGCTCGTGTAACGGATCAGAGCAGCTCACACAAAAACCTTGGGATTTGCGGAAAATTACTCTCCGATAGCACATGCAGAAAAACAAAAACGTCTTTTAAAAGATGCAAATGTCCAAATAATTCATTCAAATCGATGATAAGCTTTGTGAGAAACTTTATAAAGGTAGTAAGTCTAATGTAAAATCATTTATGATATATTAAACAAAAACCACCTAAAGGAAAAGCTTACACCTTATAAATAAAAGATTATGAAGCGTTAATATCTAACCTGTTGTAGATAGCTCTTTAAACAACTGCAATTTAGAGAAAGAGTTTATTTATGACCAGATCATTGAGCTAACAGCAAGCCTGAATGGGGCCAAGAATAAAGAGGATTGCACAATGTTTCTGCTGGAAGAGTGGTATAGCATCTCAGGGTATGAGTTGAGAATGATGCTCAACTACTACCACACCAAATTTGAGCTCAATATCTGTATACGTTTCCCAAAGTCAATGATCACCTATATTAGTCATTACGTCATCAATCCAGTCAGAAATAAACATTTTCCAAACTGAGGTCATTCAAAGAGCCATCTACAACAGGTAAGATAGTATTTATTTATAACCTTTCAATAAAACCTCACTTAAAAAGACGTGAGCTTAATCTTGGATATAAAACAGAAGCACCAACTCTTGTAAGTAACAAGTTTCACTTCTTTCTAGCCATCTAACCTGTCAAACATTTATTTAAGCAAGTTATTCAGTAAGGTAAAAAATAATAATAATCCGAGGGAATGGACCAAAAATGAAGCACTCGCAAATGTTTATATGCACTGTGATTAAGGACACGCCTTGTACATGGTATGTGAACCAGTAGAAAAATGCCACTGTCATTTAACAAGCAACTCAGAGCACCAAGAACGGAAGGAAAGGGTCAAAGGTTATGATCATCAGGGCCCACAGTCACTTACCCCTTTGTTTGGGGTGTGTAAAGTGTGTGTTTGCAGCCGCCGGCTGGGTGACAAGGATATAAAAACAAGAATGTAATGCATGAAGAGGCCAGAGGTACGGGCGAGAAAGGTGAAAAGGTGAAGATGAGATAAACTGTGGTAGAGAGGAAAGGGCTTGGGGGGCGGGGGGGGGGGGGGGGGGGGGGGGGAGGGCGGGGGTGGGGCTAAAGACCAGGCATTGCTTCCGAGTCCCTTCATCTAAACTTTAGATATTCAAAGGTTGAAAATTGTTTCTCTGATTCAGGGCATAAACATGACTTTAGAGACATAAGAAACAAAAAGCAGGACAACTGGATGTGTGAGACATTGAGGAAAAGCAGAAGACGTCTGTTGCCTAAACTGATATGTTCACATTTTCCACTCTCTGCTTCCTGTCTTTTAAAAATGTTCTCAGGTTATGTTCACCCATTTTAAGCAAAGTTTATACAGCAAAAATTAGGTGTGATTTTTTTTAGGCCTGTCGCGATAAACAATAAATCAATTAATCGCATGTAAATTAAAATGATCAACCTTGTTTTCATTTATTGGCTTTATCGTTTCTTCGTGTCTCTCTCTTTCTACTGAAGACACTGAATGACAAAAGGCTCCGGTGCTTTTCACTGACACCTCCCTTTCTCTTTTCTCTTTAAAATCTGTTTTAACCATCTAAAATCACATTTTTGGATCGTTAAAAGCAGCTAAGCTGAGAAGCTAAGCTAAGCGCCCAGCTAACAGGCCGAACTCAGGAAAAAACCTCCGTCTTGTCGAAGCTCTAAAATTCACGGTTGAAACCCATGCCTACGTGCAAAAAGTTGTTTTTCTCTGCAAAAAGAAGCTAAAAACTTGTTTACCGTTTTCTTATTAAAAGCTTTGTGTGAAAAATGCTAAAGAGCTCAAACCACACCGAGTGTCCGCCATTTTGAGAACAGAAAAAAAGGAAAGAGGGACAACCCATGTCACGTCAAGGGGCCTCCCTCCCATTTTTCTTAAAGAGACACGCTGCTCGCTCCCTCACTATCCATCCTTCGGTTCAAATAGTCTTTTACTGGTCGAAAAAAGGTACTACAGGCAAAACAAATTAAGCATTTCTTCTTAAATTTGACGATAATTACTAATTATCGTCAAATTTCAAACAATATCGTTTATCGCAATAATTTCTGAGACAATTAATCGCCCAGCAAAATTTGTTATCGTGACAGGCCTAGTAACAGCTAATAAAAAAGGGGAAAAAGGTATTGTTCCAAGGAACCAATTAGGTATGATAAAGTCATACAAAGGGTTTTGTTGTAGTTAAAAGTGTCACACGTGTGACAGGTTGGAAAAAAAAATGTACAAAAGGAAACAAGCCCAGAGGGCTACAACTATCAAGAGGAGCAATTACAGAGGAGAAATGTATGGTAAAACTGAATTAATGAGGAGGGTAGGAGCAAATAGTTCAAGTATTATTTCTAAGAATCCTCATTTAGGTGCCTCCTGTCCCTAATCAGCACCCACGCTGGGCCTCTGAGGGCCCTGATGAGCAGGTTCCTGAGGACGCATGTTGTCCTGAGGACCGTCATTGCAGGACAATAAACCTGATTCATGCACACTGCTCCTCTTTGATTTGTCTTCTTCTCCTGCTCACAAGAGCGCAGGAATGTCTAACTGCAGGACAGATCAAAGTAGTGGCATTGCTGTTTGCATGAGCCGGACAGGGTAAAAAAAATCTCCTTACAAAGAGTAGTCTGTGCACCACTGATGAACACTCGTGATACAACATTCACACACCAAAACACACGTCCACTTCTGTCACTGGACTGTTGTTCACAAGAGTCGGCTAATTAGAAAAGAGGCTTCGAGTTCATCTGTGAAACTAAACTTGATGAATTTAGATGAAACAGAAAAATACAAATTAAGTACTACATGTTATTAATGTGACATAGCTGGTCTCTTAATGAACATTTTTTAAATGAGATGCAAAATTTTACTAAACAAATGCCACTCAAAATAAAAATAATATCATATCCCCACAGGTAATGTAGTCCAGAAGGATTAGATTTATATTCCAGTCAATCATCTCACTTCTGCTACTTCTTTCAAGAACTCACACGTGATGTTTCTGAGATTTATTTATTTTTTTTTACGTTTTAGTTTAACTCGTCTACCAGGTGTTTCTAATCAAATAAAATTTACAGAAAAACATGTATCCAGGGTGACACCAGTAAGACAAATGACTTGGAATCACAGAATTTATAAAGAAAAGTGTCAACTTTTTTTTTAAAAATACAATAGATGGTGATTTAGTAAAAGTAGCGTGCAACACAGACGTGTGTAACCTCCTCGACATGGATGACGCCACTTCCCGGCTCCAGACTCGAGGCAGCTCAGCAGAGCTGGGGGGCAGCATCTCCGGAGTATCATACGATCATACAGTGACCTGTAAGATATCTGCAGACGGGCAGCATCCCCTGGTATATGGTTCCTACTCAATCATGACAAGACCAAATGCCAGTCAAACAGCTTTTACCACCTGTCCCAGCTTGTATGAAGAAAATGGTCCGTTACTGGTCAGGCCTTGTAGGAGAAGGCTTCCCACCGAGGGCTCCTCCAAGCTGGAAATGCAGGGGACGGATGAGCACGGGCTGACCAAACCCCCAGCTGTGCAGCCCTCAGTGGCATACCACCTCCACCCCAAGTGCAAGTCAGTTGCAGCACCCACTAACATTTATCTCCCAGTTAAATCAGATCGCCTCAATGTGTCGATTTATCAGAGAATGTACAAATATGCAGGACAGTTGGTGTGTTCGCTCAATGCAGTCATACTGTCAGCATATGGAGCTGAAATCCTGGAGGAGATGGGCTGGCAGCTGGGCTCAGGGTCACCTAATCTCACACTGTGGGATTAAATTTGTGTTGTAAATGATCCTGCCTTCATCCAGAGGAGCTGTTCAGAGGAGCGGTCGTGTCATGGGGCTTGCTGTTGTGGGTGAAATAGCCCTGTGACTGAACCTTTCAGGTCTGGGGGACTCCCAGAAGGAAGAGGGTATGGATGCAGCCTACAACCCGATCAAAGGTCTTTTTGGCCCGGCCTTGGAGAAGATGCGAGATGAGCATTCTTAGGAAACAGGAGGGTGAGGTCTTTAACCTCTGCTTGCTGCGCAAATCTATACACACCCTGCACAGGGACCCAGTGTTTCCCACAGAGAAACACTTCACTCTGTTATCAAAGAACCAGAGTTATGTTAAGAAACCCAACGTTTCCCTGCATCACTATGGAGAAAAATAAAAACTTAATCTAAACACTTGTTTTTTTTTTTCTTTGCAGGATGCTTTTTATAAAATCAGATGCTGATGCAAATCAACAATGACCACTGTCATTTTAACCTCGTACACAGTTCACTCAAAGAAAAAAGAGGAAATAATCACAAATTTAAATAAATTCCTTTAAATCAAATCCCCTTTTTTGTCTGTATGTTACACAGTTAAATCAGTTAAGCCGTGTCTTTTTTCAATGAAGAGAAAAGCCGTGCATCGAGTGTACGCAGCCCTTATTCTTCCCTTCAGCTGTTGTTTTGCACCATTACTATGGTAAATCTGACGTCCTGCTAATATTTTGAAATTAAATGGCTGCTTGGTTTAGTTCATGACTACTTGTAACATTTTAATAATCCCAGAAAGTAGCCTTATGGGTCACTTGGTCATATGATAAGTTATATTCTATCACAGCCGAGGGCAGAAATAAACAGACTGCACGAGCACAGCGAGGCAAGAATCTCCAAATATTCAACCCTTGTCAAATAATCAGTCAGCGTGTTTCAGATAACAGACTCCTGCAGACATCAGCTTTAGCAGATCTGCTCTCTGTACATGTGATGGTCATGTGAAGCCAATGTGGGTTAAGTGTTTCGCCACACAAAGTGGCGATGACATCATGAAGAGAAATCCCACCTGTCCACACGTTTTCAATATACTGGATGAATGTGTGGGAGCACGCTCCCATCACTGCTAAATTAATTTCTATAAAGCCAGAAAAGTCTAATCCACCTACTTTTTATTAGTTATAGAACGCTTTCATTTGAAAATTTGCATTTTGCTAAATGATTTAACCTGTAAAAATTCACCAAGTAGCCAGACTTTAAAGGATTGTTGGCTTGTAGCACTTCACAAGAAGCTGACAATGTTGACCAATGTGCAAACAGCAAACCTAAAAACATGGAAGGAATGAGTGGGGGGGTGGAGGAGTCATGAAGACACGTCCCTCAGTTTTTTTTCTCCTAACAGGTGGAGAGCTGGTGGCCACACAGCAGGGGCAAAAAAGGAAAAGCAGCGGGGAGGTGCTGAGGTGAAAATCAAACAGACCACCGGTGTTTCCACAGCACCGTCACACGGTCAACATCAGGGTCCACAGCTTAAATAAATAAAGATACTTACAAAGTTTGCAATGCTTATTTATACCTTTTCCACAAAATCTAAATGTTAAAGACCTGAACCAACACTTTAAAGTATGTGGTGTGTAGAGTGCAGTATTTTTCGGACTATAAGGCGCACTTAAAATATTTTAATTTTCTTAAAAAATCAGCAGTGAGCCTTATAATCAGTTACACCTTATGTATTAACTCTGGTTGTACTAATTGACCTCGCACCGATTTTATACGGTTATTGTGAATGAGTTGAATAAAGTTTGACTTATCTGTTTTATTCGCTTAATTCACCTTATAATCCGGTGCGCCTTATAGTTCGAAAAATAGGGTATAAACAAAAAATGTTTGTTTTTTAAAAACTGTAATCAAAAATAAACTTATTTCAACAGTACTGAATGGCCATCAACCGTTACAGAAACTTATTGGGTTTAATTATCAAACAGCCCTAAACTAAAAAGAAGAACAGAAAAAATGAATGTAGCGTATGGTTACATGTGGATAGAGGCTCAGCAGCACGCTTGTTTGTCGTTCAGGAATGCACCTCCTACTGTCAGTTTTATTGTGCCAATGTGCACACTGGGCATTCCTCAAACAACTGCACAGTTTTCTTTTCAAACTATTATCATTTAAGCTACTCCCATATATGCATAAACTATAAACAACGGTTGAAAGCCCGAACGTCTTATTTGGATTTGCAGGTTGTAGGCAGAGATATGAATTATTTTGTCTCCGTAGGTTGAGAGGAATGCATAGAATTCCTATAATTTCCTATGCATGCCTTCCTCCTCCCCGCAGTGGTCACTTGTCTAAGCTTGTCCCAGCCAGCACAGCCTTGTTGACACTCTTCCCCGCACCGTAATACGGGAATTTGTAGTTGAAACACTCCAGAGACGGAGAGTATGTCCAGAGAGATTAGCACCTATCCCACTTAGGATCATCAAAACAACCCGTGTGGTCGGTGAAGGTGTGTGAAACGCTGTAATCAGGGATGAAGGAAAAACCGTGAGGTGACGCACGCTGGAATTTAGCGAAGCTGGCTGAAAAGTTGGGCACTAAACTGTACTACAAGAAAACTTGTACAGTTTAGCACATTTAGTGATAAAAAGGGAAACCGAAAGGCATTGACATGCAAGTCAGCTAAAACTCCACTTGGACTACTTTAAACATTTAAAGTCAATCTTTGGACATTTTTTTTTTATTGTGCTAAATATTTGTTTCCACTGTTTTTTATCTGAAAACTACTTTCCCCAATGATTTCCTAAAGAAGAATAGTTTGCAATCCATGTTTTACCCCTATAAAAATCTTAACAGAGCTAGTTTTACCTTTGAGGAAGCAACAAAACCAAGCTCGTCCATCCCCTACTTCATTTTACTACGGTAATTAAAAGTTTAAACCACACTGATGAACTCATCTGTAATTTGAGTCTACCGCGACTGTGGCACAACTAGCTGCGAACAGCAAAAGTTCATACCTCTGCGTTTAAGTCCATGTTCTGCCATCTTTCACCGGAAATCTACACAAACTCTGTTCCCCTGAACAGAGGATGCAGTAAAAACCAAAAAAGGACAAAAAAGAGGAGATAGTCCAAGAGTGTCAGTGCAGCATCGGTTGTGATATCCCTGTCTCCGTCTCCTCTCTGCTTTAATCACTCCTTGTCCAGCGAGAGAGGAAAAGCTCGGCAGCAGAGGGAGAAGGGAGAGAAAGGGGGACATGGTCCATAAACTGGAGCTGGGCCGAGCAGGACAAGAGCAGTGAGGCATGCACCACGTCGTGAGAAAGAGGATGTGCACAGATAGTTTGGCACCACCTCAACATTTAATACAACCACAAAACAAAGTTAAAAAAAAGACACAGGGCATAGACAATTTATGGAAATTTTAAAATTAAAATCACAGTCAGCATGACGATGGTGAAGATGGTGCACTGGAGCAGAGAGATCAAGTTTCTGAGCGGCCTTTGACAAAAATCTAGTTCACCAAAACGCTGGCACAAAACATGTTCAGCCTTAGCAGAACACAGAGTATTAATAAGGAAAACGATAAAGTGATCGTTCAGATCTTTGAAACTGAGCGGGTCTGTGAAAAGTTAGTGAACAGTTAATATCTTCCCTGTGGTAGATGCTCTTTGAAAACCTCAATGCTGATGTTGAAAAGATCGCTGCCATTGTAAAACAACTTCAGTCTCAAAACTTTAACTCCAGTTTATTCAAACAATATTTTACGAACTACAGTCAACTTTGCATTACATGATTATTCTGGAAGGATTATAATTTGTCAGCCAGCTAATGATGCTTGCTAAGAACCAAAGAACCAAAGTATTCCAGGTAGATAACCAAGTACTATGAAGCTGACAGCATTGTAGAGGTTTATAAAGTAACATTTTTAATAAAACACCACATAATCATTATTTAAAGATGACAGCAATCCACTTTGGTCTTAGCTCTGCTGAGACTAGATGTTATCCGGTCAGAGTGGACAAAATTAAACTGTTTCTCCAAACTGAGGTTCAAAGAGCTATCTACAACAGGTAAGATATTAACGATTTCTAACCTTGTCCCAGAACCCCACTTCAAAGAGCTGAAGAGCCTTTTAGTAAAAAGTAATTAAAGCATATGTATGCTTAACAAGAGACAGATGAGTGTAAACACGTGTCCAACAGGAAAATGTCCAGTAAGATGTATTTTTGGCATTCCTTTACCCTTAAAATCTTTTAGAAACATTTTCTTTGATCGACTAAAAGACAACCTCATATTTGATCGACGGTACTTCTGATGTATGTTTGACTGGCAAGACGAGGAGGCAAAAACATACTTAAAATGCAACAAAACGCGTCAAAGAATACAACTGCAGGTCTGAAAAAGTGGAATACTCAAATGCCCGTCCGTGGAGTTTGAATTGTAAGTAATTGCCAACATCCTTACCCAGACCGAGACTATATTCATGCTTTCCTTTCCTTCTGAAAAAGTTACGCTTTCTCCATGACATCCACCTGCTCAAATTCATGGTTAAAAAGTGTTTTAAACAGAGAATAGAGGGGGAAAAGCAAGAGAAAGAAATTACAAAAACTACTCCGGAACAGGAAGACAAGGTGGTGGTGAGAGAGTGATAGAAGCATGAGAAGAAGAAAAAAAAAAAAAAAGAGGAAGTGGAGGTGCGAGTGGTAATCGACAACACTGGGTGGGTTTCTGGTGCTGGGCTCTGTCTTTCTGATGACACACCCTGACAGACGGGTTGAAAGAAGTGTGCAGCAGAAACAGGAACAAGCTTCCAGTTCGTCAATTAATGGTTAAGCGACAGGTTGACAGATGTGTATGTGGGACGTATGGTTTACTCAGACTAACAGTTAATTCTCCCCCGAAACACGGAGCTGAAAAAACAACGCTCTCCAATGTCAGAGCTAAACGACCCGCAGGGTGCCGAAACACTGCGGACACAACGGTTACAACATCCACCCCTTTGTTTACATGAAATGGAAACTTGTAGCAATCCAAAACGAGCATGTGTTATTACATAAGTACAGCGACAAATCGGAGTTGTGACAGTTTCCGGCTCCAAGTGCAGCTCTGCGTAGAAGAGAGAACGGGCCTGAGTCCATTTGTTCATTGATGTATTCAATCGATGAAGAGCAACAGAACAAACAGTTTCTATTGCAACGAAGGATGTGTGAAATGAAAAGGGGAGGGTAAACAAGGGGAAGAGTTTAATTTCCTGTTTTTTTTGTGTTTGTTTGTTTTCCATTAACAGAGGAAATAGAGTCTGAATTAAAGGTACTGTTATCCGTTGAGATTTGCAGCATCTGGTTAGTTCTCTGAAAGGTTGAACCCTTCGAGTGAGGCTCGACACTGACTGAAGGGAATTTCCCACTGTGCTGTGTGAGTGACAGGGAAGCACCCTGCTCTGTCACACACCATCCCAACAAACTGCTGGAATAAAGACATGCGAGTAGATACACACTGGTCTAAACAATCCTACAATCTTCCTCTATGCCATAGCTGGGCCTGTTTCGGACAAACTGTCGGACAAATTCAACAAGTCATTTCATTTGGTGGCTCAGTTGGTAGAGACGTTGCCTCTCAAAGAGCAGGTCGCCAGATCAAATCCCTGCTGGGGGGCCTATTTGTGTGGAGTTTGCATGCTCTCTCCGTGCATGCGTGGGTTTTCTCCGGGTACTCCAGTTTCCTCCCACAGACCAAAAACATGCATGTTAGTCTGACTGGTAACTCTAAATTGTCCCTAGATGTGAGTGAGAGAGTGAATGGTTGGTTGTCTCGTTTGTCTCTATGTGTCCCTGTGAGGGAGTAAGACCTGTCCAGGGTGTCCTCTGCCTCTTGCACAGTGACTGTTGAAAATGGGCACCAGTGCCCCGAAAAGGAAGAAGTGGGTAAAGATAATGGATGGATGGATTACATTTCCATGTCTCATGACAAAAACAGCTTCTTGTTAGCTGAATGCTGACTTAAGGCTCCAATGTCCTCCCGCGTACTGTCAGCCGAGCGGAAACTGTGCGCACCGTCCGCAGAAGGTTGAGACGTCGTGCTCGAGCGTCCACCCTGAGCGGCTGCAGAGCAGCTCCGCAGACAAGGGGCGTTTACCTTCGGGACAAATTGAGGTCGCCGATTGGTCATTTGCTGACACACCTACTGAATTGATTGACAGGTCGGAAAAAGAAAACCGAGAGCGGGCAGCTCCAGCCGCAGCGGTGTTCTGTGTTTATATGTTGTTAATAAAAAGTTCTAAAAAAAAAATTTAAAACAGGGAGCGTTGGCCCTGCAGCCCACACATCAGAGCAGCCCACCAGGAAATCTCCAGACCCTCCCGCAGCCATGCTGGACCTGATTTTAATTCGCTCATGACAAATTATTTCATTTCTCACCATTTCAGTCATGACATCAACAGATGAGGACGAGATCACTTGCCTTTTGGCAAAAAAAAAAAAACAACAGAAAAGGTCAGATCAGGGATGAAGAAGGGGAATTTAATACATTGGTGACGCATAAAAAAAACAGTCCGTCGCCGGGCAGTTTATTATGCGACACCACGTACGCGGTCGTAAAAATTGAGCTTAGCGCGGACATGCCCTGCGGGCGTCCGCTTCGGCTCTAATCTGGTACGCGCGGCCCTCCGCGGACGTTATACTGGGGTCTTTACTGATGAAAATGTCTACAAATAACTTCTTGATCAATTTAATATATGGAAACTGCTTAAAGGAATCAGTTATAAATCATGACAAAAGTTTTGACTTCTAAGTTAAAACATGATGCATCTGTCACAGTTCATCTAAAGACACAGCGCTGTACCCGCTGACAAGCTCAAGAATGCACAAAAGACCAAAACTACATTTAGCTACTTGTTGGGCACAAGAACCAAAACTGATGAGGAGGAAAGCCGCTTCACACATACCGTATTTCTTATTAGTTAAGAAACTCAGAACATATCTGCTGTAGGCTTCAGGGAGGCCTTCTTGAACAGGATGGAGCTCACTTTGGGTTCAAAGCATTGCAGGTAAAAGACGAGGTGCAGTGTGAAAAGTAAAGTACAACTTATAAACCAAGGTATAGCAAAATACTCAGGACTGCATAAGAGGTAAACCTATTCATCGTCTTTGTGTAGATTGATGAAATGTAAAAATGAATCTTTCAAGAGTTAAATCCTACCGCACATTTGGGTCAATTCTAGCACGCGAGATAGAAAGTAGATTTTACAACAAGGCTCTGAAACCAAAACCAAAAATTAAAAAAAGAAAATATATATTTTACACTGCAACACTGTGCAGAAGACAACTGGTCCGTGTGTTAAAACGTCTTGCAACATAAGAATGAACGGATCACTTTCTGCCTTTTCCAGGCTCCTCTGAAGAGTTCTGTGGAGTGGAGTATCTGTGCAGCGCTTGCACATCTACCAAAGAGGCAAGAGTCCCACAGACAACCACACCCAGGGGAGATGTTATGGACAGAGCACTCGTTTCCAGCCTGGGTTTTGCAGAGCGAGCTCACTCCCACTTCCCAGGCAGCCAAATTCAGCTACAACCCAGGAGACAGAGAAACACCCAGGCAGGCTTGTGAGCCTCAGTTTATATATAGAAACACCCAGCAGCGTGGCTACTTCTTTCTCAAAGAGGAAAACTCTCACTGACTCATAAAAAGAAAACGAGGATAAACCAGTAAAAAAAAAAAAAAAAAAAAAAAGGTCATTCCACTGCAGTGACACACAGTCAGTAAGATCTCCTTTATTTTGGCTCCATCGATGGTGCTCACACAAATGTGCACGCTTTTGTATGCATCAGCAGGACAGTGCGCTTAGATGAACTTTTGTTTTCTCATGCAATAACAGTAGCAGTGGTACTCCTGAAAACCTCTGCGCTTCAAAACTAATGATTTCTGATGCCATCCAACTCCCTCCATCACAGGCACCAACAGCAGCTGAACTACTTCCATGTGCACGCTACACCCTGCTACAAGAAGATAAAGCTAAGGATCTGTGGCATGTAGCGGAGCTAGAACGGTGACAAATCACGCCCTCGCTTTGGTCACATTCTTGTTTTCTTACAGACACAATACTTGTGTCACTACACAACCCACCACACCCAAAAATAAAAGGTGGAGGCAAAAACGTTCTGCGTGGAATTCAGCAGGTTAAACGAATGGTTAAAACTATTTCAGTAAGCACCACCTATTTAGTTGTTGTGTAATAATAATCTTAGTCCTGAAAAATCATTTCCTCATTTAATATTCAAATGTAGGTTTTTGCCTGGATCACCTTTTCCAGCATTTCTCCTCAATTTTTATTTTATTTCTACTTATTTCAGTTTCCTTTTTACATTTCTGGGGCTGGGTTGTACGTTTTGTGTGTGTGTGTGTGTGTGTGTGTGTGTGTGTGAATTACAGATAATTATACAAATGTGTTGTCTTTCAGTGAGTCACGAGGAGAATGCAACCTCTAAAATGTCAACGCAGTCAGATTTGTAGTCGTTTTTTGTTTTAACTCGACAAAAATATCGACGCTTCAACGACAGAGAAAGACAAACGGTCAGGCTTTCGGATAAAAACACAACGCCCAAATATACAAAAACATGCTGATGTCAAAGATATTCCTACTTGTTTGGCCTTGCTTGGAATATTCATATACTGTATTTGTCAATAAGTTATTAACTTCTACATTTGTTTCTTGATTACAACTTTTTGAGTCTCATTTTTCCTAATGTATCCGTCTTCCGCCCCATTCCATGAACGCTTCTACACAAACTGCAATGTAGCATCTTGGGACAAACATGATACTTACTACATAGATAATTTAAAACAATCAAAGATAGTAATGTGCAAAGAAAATGGGGGAAAGCTACCTAGCTTATCCTTGACTCAGTTTGACAAACGTGTGGCTCGAAAGTCTTAATCCCAGTCTTAAAACTGGACAATGCGTCAGCCTCACGGACAGAAACTGGAAGTTGGTTCCACAAGAGAGGAGCCTGATAACTGAAAGATCTTCCCCCTAGTCTGCTTTTAGAAAATATAGGAACCACAAATAAGCCTGCAGTCTGAGGGTGAAGTGCTCCGTTAGGAAAATATGGAACAATAAGATCTGTAATATAAGATGGAGCTGGGTTATTGAGGGCTTTGTAGGTTAGAAGTAAGATTTTGAATTCAATTCTGGATTTGACAGGGAGCCAATGGAGAGAAGCTAAAACTGGAGAGATATGATCTCTCCCACTAACTCCAGTGAAGACTCTGGCAGCAGCATTTTGGATCAACTGAAGACTTTTTAAAGAATTATTTGGACACCCAGAAAATAAACCATTGCAATAGTCCAGTCTAGACGTGACAAATATGAACCAGTTTCCAACATCATTTTTAGGTAAGATGTAACTAATTTTAATGATATTTGGGAAGAAGGTGGTTCTAGTGAATACTCTTAACTAAACTCAGCAATTGAAAATTGAATTTGTAATTAATCTGTGATGACCAATATTTTCATAATAAAGTGATTTGTGTCATTGCATCTGTAGCTAATTTAGTAAAATAAAGACTGCAGCTCATCGTGGTGTTGAGACATTTTTTTTTTAAAGTTTAACCCGCATCATTGCAGTTGTAAAGATAATTCCTCAGCCTGGCGAGGCTTCATCAAACTTATCTTTCTTCTCCCATCCTGGGTTACTGAATCCCACCTTTTTGTGAAATAACCCTCAAATCCAAGCTTTAGAAGTAAGGTTTAGAGAAAATCGTTACCCAGCTGTTTAATAATGTGCTAAACAAAAACTGAGAATGACAATCTGAACTTTCACATTGGGCTGCACTTTGGTATGAGCAGGGGGAAGGGAGACACAACAAATAGCCAATCCATGAATCCTTGAACAGTACTTTAAGTTATAAAGTAATCCAAGCAGAACTCTGTGGAACAGAGAGTAAGCAAGCATCTTTAATGCTGCGACTTGTGGTAAACCTCAGTGCATGGTTCAACAGATATGAGCCTGGAAAGTCAAAAACAGGCTGCAACAAATGTTTATTTTAATGAAAAGTAGTTAGTCTAAGTAATTAAAAATGTGTGTGACACAAGTTCCAACAGGTTGAGTGCTTTAAAGCAGTTTGTTTCACTTGACAAAAAGTCCAAAATCAGATATTCAGTTCCTAATGAAACCAAGAAAACTCAGTGAATTTGTTTAATTGCAACTTTATCACCTACCAAGTTACCATCTACAAAATTACGAAAATACTACAGTTGGAATTTGACAATATGAATAATCATATTCAGTATTTTTAGGTACAAAACAGGCATATGTATGCAGCTGTTTTAAACAAATCAGGTTAAAAGTTCTTGCAAATCCACATTTACACATTAGATGCCTAAATCATTTGTTGAATTACTTTTAGAAAATTAGAACTTGATTTTCATATTTTGCTCACTGCTCTGAAAGTAAATATGCTAACAACGAAGGTAACTAAACCCGTTTTATTTGAAAACAAATGCACGTGCTGACCACAAGTCTGGGTTTAGAATGTTTCTTTGCGTACAAAGCTTTGTTACAAGCATAACAGAAAGGGGTGAGCGATGCAACAAGTGAATCCAGTTTATAATAAGTTTGTGCAATATCAAAAATGGCAATATCACTTATGCAGAATATAAATTTTAACAGCCATTTGTTAGCATCTGAACATAAAATCACTAGGTGTCGAGTTATTCCAGTTGCCTCCACCCCCCTTCCAATCTGAAAACCCCAGCTGACTCATCTCTCACTCGTCTAGAAAACTGTCCAGCGGGCACCGTGTTTATCAAGATTCAAGCTTCTTTATTGTCATTCGCATCACATGTGGTACATGAGGTGGAACAAAGTTGTGTGCGCAGGGTTTATGTTTCAGGAGTCAGGTAAACAGCTCGACAGAAGTTGTTCAGAGAGCACCGGTAAATTCAGACAAGAAGAGTTTGACTAACAATTTAGTGCTTGATCTGAGCTGATTAAGTCACTTCTGTTGTTGGATTATATGAAAGGATGGTTGTGGAGGTCAAAGGACTAATAACTAAGGTCTGTGAGTCCCAATTCACCACTGCCTTATGGTTTCTTTTTATTATTATTATTATGTTAATGTAATAAATTAAACATTGAAATAAAGGAGAATTTATAAATATTGCAAATTGCAATACACACACATTTTTGGTCATATCGCTGAGCCCTACTTACTCAGCCCTAACAGTCCATCATTCCAGGTTGCAGGGAACTGGTGCCCATGTCCAGTTGTCACTGTGTGAGAGGTGGGAGACACCTGGACAGGTCACAAGTCCATCACAGGGACACACTGAGACAAACTAGGCAACCTTTCACATTCCCACCCACACCTAGGGACAATTTAGTTACCAGTTAACTTAACATGCATGTTTTTGGTTTGTGGGAGGAAACCCAAGAGTACTTGGAGAAAACCCACGCATGCACGGAGAGAACATGCAAACACCACCCAGAAAGGTTCCCAGCTGGGATTCGAGCTGGCGACCTTCTCGCTAAGAGGCAACAGCTCTACCATCACTGGCGTACTCGGAGAAAACCCACATGTGCACGGGGAGACATGCAAACTCCACCCAGAAAGTCTCCAGGTGGGAAGGCGGTCTTGCGACGTTTTCTCTGAGAGGCGACCGCTCTAACCAGTGCACCGCTGTGCAGCCCAGTGCAACAGTCATGAAACAATTCTCCAGTTTTACATTTCTGTGAACAACTGCTGCGATGCCGAAACACACACCTGGTTGAGACTATAGTCGCAAGTCCACGTGTATCCATTAACACCACCCCTATAAAAGTGATGTCAAAATAGGACTGAATGGAAACAGAGTGACTTGTCAAATAAAACATGATGCAACTTGAAGGTCAACACTTTGGTAAATCTTTTCAGACCGACATTCAGAGAGGCACGATCTACTTCCAAGTGCACTAATGCCTGTTGTTTCAGCTGTGAAAACAAACTTCCACCTGTTCTCAACCTCACCTGCTTGTCACTCACTAAGGTTTTCAAGCATGCTACAAATCCTTGCTAGGGAGCTTCTCACCTACATTACATTAAAGCTACTACAGCAGATAAACTAGGCTTTTTTTAGATGACACAGTCAGTGGTAACAGTACGCCTTTGTTCTCTACAAGACAAGCAAAAATGTCAAGCTTTAAAACCATAATGATTGAAAAAGTTTAATATTGTTAGGCTTATACCAGCCTCTCCTTCTTGGTTTTGGAATGTGCATACCGTCAGAAATTTAAAGCACAACACCTCATTTCAGCTGCACGTCTGTAGCTACACTCACACGCATATCACCTTATTGTACAAATAAGAAACATTTGGGACCAAGTCACCCCT
Source organism: Nematolebias whitei (assembly GCF_014905685.2). Classification (NCBI taxonomy): domain Eukaryota; kingdom Metazoa; phylum Chordata; class Actinopteri; order Cyprinodontiformes; family Rivulidae; genus Nematolebias; species Nematolebias whitei. The sequence goes on from NC_056509.1 coordinate 35,568,110, forward strand.
GTAAACTGTGAGCTGGTTTAATGTAGCACAGCTACCCCACAAGGTATTTTTTACATTATTTTCAAGGTTGCTAGGGTAACCTGAAACTTTGTAGGAAAAGCCTTGTGGTTTGGAGTCAAGTGCTGTAAATTCAACTCCATCGGCAGAGAGGAATTCCTGGCTCCGAGACTGCCAGCGCCCCGAGGCACATAGTCCGCACTTATGTTTTTATTTTATTCTGCACTTTATCAGACAGTTGAAAAAGAGAAGGCAATAATGTGTATTTGGCAGGACAGCTGGATAAGTTGGTGTTCAGAACATCAAAAAACAATGTAAACTTTTAAATAAACACTATAAAAGCACACAATATAATGAACCCATTCAATGATTCTCTACCTAAACTAGTTACTGTTCAGCCAAAATTTGCAGAAAATGTGACTTGCCTCAGCATTTGTTAAAAAAAATACCTTCCTCCAAACAGCTAAAATATCTCAAAATGCATAAAATACATATAATTTATGTGTAGTTTTCAATATTTTAAGATCTTGTATATTTGTGCAAAAGAAGCACAGAGAAAAAGAACGTCCTTTCTGATTTCCCAACAGACATCACAAATGTATCTCCTTTAGACTTTACATGTGTTCAACTGCTGCGGTTCCCAACTCTGGTCCTTGAGGAACACCATCCTGCAGGTTTTAGTTGTTTCTCTGCTCCAACACACCTGATTCAGTGGTTTAATTACTTCCTTAAGTTCGGCAGATGCCTACCCTTTCATTCAAAACAGGTGTGTTGGAGCAGAGTAACAACTAAAACAAGCAGAGTGGTGTTCCTCAGGGACCAGGGTTGGGAACCACTGTGTTAAAGAACACAAGAACACAGTTAAAAAATAAAATAAATAAAAAAATTAGATATGAAAGTCTTAAAAAAAAATGTAGCAACTCTTCATAGCATCCTGATGCCTGCTCAATAACCCAGGTAGAAAAACCTAACAAAGTAAAATCAGGTCCTCTGGACGGATTCTTCTTGTTGAAACATTTCGTCTTTTAAGTCAACAAGAAGATTCCGTCCAAAGGACCTGACTTAACGTTGTTAGGTCTTCACAGCATCATTCACTTTTTTATTCAAGTGGAAAATCTCCAAAATACTAACAACTGATGTCTTTGAATGGGAGGCAAGATACACATCAACCTTGAAAAAGAGAAAACAAGTCCTACTAAAGCCCTCCTCTCAGCAGACCAACAACTTGTTTGTATTTATCTCTCCCCTTGAGGGTGGCGTATTCAAAAGATTAGCCTATGGAAAGGCAAAGGCTGACAGAGAAACAGATCATTGGGTGCGGCTCTTTAAACCCATCCCTGCATTCTTGTCTTCCCCGTTCTCTGCTGTCACTGGTTTCCTTTCCGGTCTACTTTCTCTTTCTCTCAGAAAACGTGGGACAGTCAACAGTCTCCGGTTGGTTCCACGCCTTTGTTGCTCGCTTTGCCTGTCCCTTTTGCCTCCTTCCTCCACGAGAACTGAGGTTAACCATGCACAACAGGACTTCTGACTCTGTCAGGGTGTTCTGTACAACAAACTGCCCCCCTGGTTCTGTTACGAGATCCGTTTTCAAAAAGCCATCAAATTTCTGTCAAAACCTGCATGCTGGGCGCACTGTATGGGATGGCAAATTTCAAAAGCACCCTCACTGTAACAGAGGTCAAACTACCAAAAAACATACCAGATCTCCACTTGATGATTTCGTTAAACTCTTCTTTGGCTCCTCCTTCTGCTAAATCACCATGTAATGCCATTGTAGATTATTAATCCAACCGTAGAATCGATGGAATTAGGTGAAGTGCTTCCAGGCTTTTTGACGGACGGTGCAACAGCTCTTGTTCTGCACCTGCGAGAAAGAAAAGTTGATTTTACTTAGTCCAAAAGTACCTCAAGTCATTTTGAAATGATACAACTGTTATTTGATTAGCACTCCTCTATTATAAACATTAAATTCAGATCTTAAACCAGGCCACTTACACCTGCCATTTGAGGAAGGATGTTAAAAACGCTGGTTGAGACCAGGTCTGTCGCGATAAACAATAAATCAATTAATAGCAAGATAAATTAAAATTATCAACCTCATTTTCATTTATCAGCTTTATCGTTTCTTTGCGTCTCTCTCTTTCTACTGAAGACACTGGATGACAAAAGGCTCAACTCCGGTGCTCTTCACTGACCCCTCCCTTTCTAGTTCTCTTTAAAATCCATTTTAACGTCCAAAATCATGTTGTTGGATCGTTAAAAGCAGCTGAGAAGCTAAGCTACGAGCTAAGCTAGCAGGCCGACCTTGGGGAAAAAACCTGCGTCTTGTCGAAGCTCCAAAAATTCACGATTGCCTTCATGTAAAAAGTTGTTTTTCTCTGCAAAAAGAAGCTGAGAACTTGTTTACCGTTTTTTTTTTAAAGCTTTGCGTGAAAAATGCTATGCTAAAGAGCTCCAACCACACCGAGAGTCTGCCATTTTGAGAACCTAAGAGAGACAGCCCATGTCACGTCAAGGGGCCTCCCTCCCATTTTTCTTAAGGAGACACGCAGCTCGCTTCCTCACTGTCCATCCTTCGATTCAAACAGTCTTGTACTGCCATCTGGTGGTTGAAAAAAGGTACTACACTCAAAACAAATGATGTAACATTTCTTCTTAAATTTGACCATAATTACTAATTATTGTGGGCAGCACGGCGACGCAACTGGTAGAGCTGCTGCCTCTCAGAGAGCAGGTCCCTGGCTCAAATCCCAGTCCAGGGGCCTTCTGGGTGGAGTTTGCATGTTCTCTCCATGCATGTGTGGGTTTTCTCCGGGTACTCCGGTTTCCTCCCACAGACCAAAAACACGCATGTTAGGCTGATTGGTAACTCTAAATTGTCCCTAGGTGTGCGTGAGAGAGTGAATGGTTGTTTGTCTCCGTGTCCCTGTGATGGACTTGCGACCCGTCCAGGGTGTACCCCGCTCCTCGCACAGTGATTGCCGGACATGGGCACCGGTGAACCCCGTGACCCAAAATGGAAGAAGTGGGTAAAAGATAATGGACGGATGGATACTAATTATTGTCAAATTTCAAACAATATTATCATTTATCGCAATAGTTTCTGAGACAATCGCCAAGAAAAATGTGTTATCGTGACAGGCCTAGTTGATCTCCCCAAGCTGTTTTTATTATCAACTAATGCTGTTAGTCCAGGCATTACTAGAAGTTTCATCAACCAACATCTTGTAGACTTTTGTAAATATCAAGGATAATTGAAACCAATCAACAAAGGCTTGAATCTGCGCTGAAGTTCTGACTTTGCACTTTTTGACGTTGGTTTGACCCCACAAACCATAAATCAAAGTCCTGGCAAAAGTTTCAGCAAAAAAAGAAAAAAAATAATAATAATCTGCTAATTCTGTTTGAACTTTGATTTCCTGTTAAGTGTAAAAAAAAATTTTTTAAAAAGGTGAACGAATGAGGGGATTTTCAATGAACGAAACTGGTTTCAATCTTTTTTTTTTAAAAACAGGATGTCAAACAGCTGCTTTTATAAAAACATTTTTTTATTTTTGACATAAACACATAAACACGATCCACACAGCACGTATGCTAGTCAGTAGCAGGAATAAGGCACAGAACATGTTAAGCTTACTTTTGTATTTGTCCTGTAGCACGTTTTTTTTTTTTTTTTTTTTTGGGGGGGGGGGGGGGGTTTTTTGGGTTTTTTTTTTGCCGGATGTACAAACCAAAAAAGAAAAAACCCTCGTTCGTAACTCCCCCCCCCCACCAC